>NW_027643632.1:67500-95000 GCF_032717465.1 Coenobita brevimanus
GTGGCGCGGGACACCAACGGGTTCACCCCCACACTTTACGTTTAAAATAGTCCCCCACCCAGCCTTGGTCACGTTCAGGGTTCACACACCCCTGAATACAAATACCTTCCTCAAACTTCACAAATCAACATACATACCACACACACAAATACAATATCTACATTTAAACTTAACTAATCTAGCTATCTATATACCTAGGCTGCTTCCCCCACACAAAGGGAGGTAGCCGAGACAGGACGACACACTCCCAATTTACTCATCCAAACACACTCAATTATTCGTATCTTAGACCCAAGGGGGAGAAGGGACAGATCCTCACTGCATGAACAAGTTTACATTTTTAAAGCTCTTAGTGATCTAAAATACCCTCCATATTTTATCCACAGAACTAGAAAGAGTGTCAGTAAAATACACATGAGTAAATACAAAAAAGAAAAACCTGAGAAAAGAATAATAGTACTCACACCCTGTGTAGCGGACACTGTTTCTCCCTGTATGAATATGGCAGGAATACAGGTAGTCAGAGCAGGAAATACGACTGTGGGCAAGTTAGTCAGAAAACTAACAAATACGTAAAAAGAACAAACAAAGCAGGTGTGTATAAAATTCCGTGCAAAGATTGCGAAAAGGTACCGTACATGTGGGAGAGACTTTTAGGGGGTTGATAAAAGGTTAAAGGAAAATAAATATGATATGAGAGTTTTTAATCTCAACAATGCTACTGTACAACACGAATTTGATACCGAACATGGAACACTGGAATAAGGCAAAGTTTGTGCTACATGAGAGTAATATAACTAAACGTAATGTGTCGAGTCTGCCCATATTGCTGATAGAATAATTTTAATCAGAATAGAGGATTTTATTCACTTGCCAAACCTTAAGCCCACCATTTAACTAGCGGAAGAGCTAAAATAGGGTAGTTAGTTCTGGTTGTTCAAGAGCATCACGTCAGTATCTTGGAGCTATGAGGCTTGCTGAAGTCGCTGAATGTAAAAATTATATGCCAATCCTGAAGCTCGTCTTGGCGAAACGTTGAAATAAATTAGGTCCATACTCTGTTGTTACAACCTCATCGGGGTAATCATAGCTCTCTGTACAGGTTAAGAACTAGACTCACGCTCTTATATCATTTATGACTCAAAATTAGTCCAAGCATAACTTCCTGATTTTTGGCACACTCTCCACGGGGTAGCCTGTACATGTGAGTGAGGGGAGAACCTATGAATATATGCATCTGGTGGAGAGAGGACATAGGGTATAGAACCATGTGAGAAATTCGGGGCGATAAATGTATTACGAAGAACGAGCTCCAACTTTTTACTTCTTTCGTTTCGCTACTGGTTTCACGGGCCAACTATTTTCTGTCACTGAACATGTGTGTCACGTTCTGGCAATTCTAACTAACCTAGAATATCCTGCCTCGTTTTTTCCCTCCCTCCCTCCCTCCCTCTCTCTCTCTCTCTCTCTCTCTCTTTCTCCTGGGAGTTGCCTGTATGTCTGTCCAACTACCTCTCTAAATGCTGCAGACCACTGCCGTCGTATTATAAGTTGTTTTAGTGATGTCGTAGCATATCTACTTTAGTGATTTACTCTGCACATCACACCTCAACTGCATTAATATATACTACTAATGCAATTGTGTTGATATTAAAGCAACACAAATAACAAAGAAGATAATGTCATAGTGTAGCGGGCCAAACAGATCACCAAGAAACGTGTGCTACAAAGCTGGAGTGCCATTTAGAGTACGGTCTCGTGTGTGTGTGTGTGTGTGTGTGTGTGTGTGTGTGTGTGTGTGTGTGTGTGTGTGTGTGTGTGTGTGTGTGAGTGTCTGTGTGTGTGTGTGTGTGTGTGTGTGTGTGTGTGTGTGTGTGTGTGTGAAACCCTCTTCAAAGCTGAAAGTCTCTTCAAAGCCGTCATATGGAGACAGTAAGAGTGAAATAAAAGAGAAAATGTCATCTCACAGGAGAGGTAAAATCCTTTCAGGCCGGAGTGCTTAAAAAGGACGCGATAGCATCTCAAGGAAAGGTTGTGTCTGTCTGTCTCATTAACGTTTTGGGATGCGAGGTACTTCATTCCCGGCGACATGAGCGAGGCCACACCACACCATTCAAAGCCACTCTCTCTTACCACATGACGCCAAAGGCATAATCAATGGGTCTTGAAGCTCCAGCATCTATTATATTTGTATCCAGTTAATTTATTTTTACTAACTCCAAACGATATGGTTCAGTTTGGGAGAGAGTTTTCAAGAGGGGTTTGATACTCGTATAACCTTCATTAACACCTCCCCCAGAAAAAAAAAAAAAAAAGGTCCAACGGTATTCTCAGTTGGATAAAATCGTCTGCAAATAGAAAGAAATACCTAAAAAACTGTGAGTAGTCTGATGGAATTTATAATTACGAAATCTGTGTAAGTTGCGGCGATCTATCCTTTGAATGTTATGACTTGTCTCAGGTAAAAATAATCACCTGATGTTAATTTGAATACAATAGTTGTGTCCATACCAGCTTAAGGATAATCGAAAGTTACCAACGATTATACTGACAGACTTCTCAGAGCTGAATAACCTTGTATTAGCCTGACTAAAATACCCAGATGCATCCACGGCAGCGATGTGGTTAATATTCTTAGAGGTTGATCAGAATATAACAGATTTGATACTGTGCTGGAAATAACAGTCTACCTTTCAGCCTGAAGAATTATTTAGCGTTTCTTTCTGTTGTTCAGGGAATTGTGAATATATAGAGGTTTTTGTCTGACACCTCATCCAGTGAAATGTGATCGGAACCAAAAAGCTCCTTCATCTCTGTCCCTATTCATCAACCATTCGTCCACCTCTCCGTCCTATACTACCCATCTGTTTTCATCATCCTTGATCTAGATTAACCTTTCTTCTCCTCGCAACTACTCCACTCTACATCTCCCCTTGTGTATTCCCTACATGTTCTATCCACGATCGTCTTGGCCTTCCTCTCTTCTTCCAACCATTACACTCTCATACATACTTCTCTTTGTGCTGTACTATCTTACATTGTTTGTTCACCCAGTTCTTTGCCAACTTTTCATTCATCTATCTTCACCCACATGCTCTCTCCTTCATGTACTCCTTGGCTTTTCTTTCCATCCACGTTGTTATTGGCCTACCTATTTTTTGTCCTTTATACTTCATCACTCATATGCACCTTCCCTCACGGACTTTTTGTCTGTCCACCACCTCATTATTTATAATCTGTCTCTCCTCCCAACTATCTATCCCACAGCAGAACATCTATTCCACCAAAGTCAATGGAGGGTAATGTTATCACTGGTGTCCGTCCGTAGAGTTGGGACGGTTGGGCGGGCGCAGAGATTTTATTTCTGGAGCAAATCTCAGAAAGTATTAAATGCAGTCATGAACTTTCATTATCGAACACTGTCACTTCAGTTTGTTCTTTGCCTCCGTCCCCTTTCTCTCTGTTATCCCACTTTCATATATATTTCTTATGTACTCCCTCACTTCTATCCTTCCACCTTGCTCTTGGTCCACCTCTCTTTCCACGCCAATCTCTTACTCCCCATTACCTTCCTCTGACCAAACCACATCAGTGTTGCTGAAAGTAAAGGAAGAAAAACTGAACTGCTGCAGCCAGATTGTGTGTGCGCGGGGAAGGACGTGTGTGTGTGTGTGTGTGTGTGTGTGTGTGTGTGTGTGTGTGTGTGTGTGTGTGTGTGTGTGTGTGTGTGTGTGTGTGTGTGTGTGTGTGTGTGTGTGTGTGTGTGTGTGTGTGTGTGTGTGTGTGTGTGTGTGTGTGTGTGTGTGTGTGTGTGTGTGTGTGTGTGTGTGTGTGTGTGTGTGTGTGTGTGTGTGTGTGTGTGTGTGTGTGTGTGTGTGTGTGTGTGTGTGTGTGTGTGTGTGTGTGTGTGTGTGTGTGTGTGTGTGTGTGTGTGTGTGTGTGTGTGTGTGTGTGTGTGTGTGTGTGTGTGTGTGTGTGTGTGTGTGTGTGTGTGTGCGTGCGCGCGCGCGCGTGCGTGTGTGCGTGCGTGCGTGCGCGTGCGTGCGTGTGCGCGTGCGTGCGCGCGGGCGCGTGTGTGTTTGCTTCGTGCTCCATGTGTTTTCTGTAACTGTTGCTGCGTTTTTCGTCTGTTTTATATATTTTGTTTGTGCTTTGTGTTACTGCAGCTTTATATGCTTGTATGTCTCGTGTGACTAAAGGTGAACTGCTTAAGAACAGTTCCTTTTATAGATACGATTGCTTCTTCCGGAATACAGCAAATGTTTTCAGTTTATTTCGCTCTGTGGACGATTATATAAGAGCGTCGTGGAAAATACTGGAATTAGAAAAACTGCAGTAGATACAGCCTTGTTTACCAGATATCCTGCCCAAGTTTCATTAGCAGATACGTTGCCCAAGTTGAATAAAATCGTCTGAAGTAAGAATAAGCTTGAAGAGACGTTGCTGTACTGAAAGTCATTGGATATGCCTTGTTTTATGTCTGTTCGTATGTGGCTGCAAGATAACAGACTCAGGTTCAGTCTTTTATGGCAAGCGTTAATAGATATCTCAGTGCTTTCTTTAATATGGAGGTTAATATATCACTGGAGTGTTTCTAAAGCTTTCCGCCTCCTCTCAAGTAAACATGTTTACTGTGTATTACACTCTCCCAATTGGTAGCATAACTGGTGTGTTAACAGATCCCCACCTCTCAGGCAAGGGTGTTTACTCGTGTCTGTTACATGGGTGTCTATTACACACCTCCTATTGGTAATCTGTTGATGGTATATTTTTCAAAGCCTCCCACCTGTCTCTCGTGCAACGGTGTTTATTATCTATTACACTCCTCTTATTAGTGATGTGTCAAGAGCATGTTTTTAGATTCCGACCACCCTCGTGCAAGGCTTTTTACTGATGATTACACGGAAGTGAAGCTTGGACATTGTTGGAAGGACACAAGTCAAGAGTGAGAGCAGTGGAAATGAGTTATTTAAGAGGAGCCTGTGGAGTCACGTGGAGAGACAGGCTGACGAATGAAGATATAAAGGAGCGTTGTGGTCTTGATGTGGATGTGATAGGAAGCGTTATGAGGAACACACTGAGGTGGTTTGGCTATGTGGAGAGGATGAAGGGTGACAGACTGATGAAGAGAGTGTATGTGAGTGATGTGGAAGGGGGAAGAGGGAGAGGAAGGCCAAGGATGAGATGGAGTGATGGGGTGGAGAGGTATATGAGAGAGGCGGGGGGGGGGGGGGAGGTGGGAGCAGGGCAGTGAAATGGCGGGGGACAGGGCGACTTGGAAGCGATTTGTTTGTGGCCACCCCAAACGGGATTCAGGCGTCTGGCAATAGATAGATAGATAGACATACACCATATTGGGAGTCGTACACGTCCTCCCTGATTATATGATGACAACTCTCTCAAATCATGCATGGTCTTCTCATAGCCTTCATCAGCCTCTGAACCACGTAGTCTCGTCTGCTTATGCTTCCACTCCTCATAGTCCTAATCAGACCTCAGAGCTACCTATCCAAGCCGTATATTACTGTTATCCCGTGTTCTTTTTATCGTTCTTCTTTTTTTTCACTTTTTCTGGCCCCATTCATGCCTTTCTGCGTTTTGTATCAATCTTTTGCTCTCTTTATCTCATACTCTGATCTGTTTGTTTTTACTCTCTGCTCTTTATCTCTTATCCCACCTCTTTTTCTCTCGTATTCCTGCCACGGTCCGCCAGTTACAATATTTCACGGTTTATGATGCAGATTCGAGGCTGTAAGTAATGACCAGGCAAGATGATACATTGAAGCCGTTGCGAATCAAACAGACATATATGGTAAAAGGTCAGACACAGACTTACACATGCACTTCTAAACTGAACTGGAGTAAAGATATATATATATATATATATATATATATATATATATATATATATATATACAGAGAGAGAGAGAGAGAGAGAGAGAAAGACAGAGTATAAATTTTTCTTTACAGAACACAACTCACACACCGTAAACACACACAGACACAGACACAGACACAGACACACACATACACACACACACATAGACAGACACACACACACCATCTTCTACTTATACACAGAACCGGCGAAACTTGGACTGTTACACCCGTAGACTCTCAGAGAGCATCATTTCTTATACAGCGATTTTATGGGCGACCGAAAGTTAGGTTAGGTCACTTTGGGCAGGGTTTGGTCTGATTAGATAATTTTTGGTTGGGTTGGGTTCAGATCGACTAGACATAGACGGATTAGGTTAGATTGCTTTAGAATAGCTCGGTTTTGATATATTTTAGGTTGGGTTCCATTGGGTTGGGTTAGGCTGGGTTAGGTTCGGTTGGATTTGGTCATTTGAGGCTTGAGTGGGTTTCGTTAGGTCACGTATGGTATGGTTAAGTGAGACTGGGTAGGATTAGGCAAGGTTAGATGCGGTTAGGCTGCATCAGAATTAGTTAGTTTAGGTATGGGGAGGTTACGTGAGATAGTGAGATTCAATACAATTAGACTGGGTTAGGTGAGGTTAAGTTAGATTAGTTTGGGTTATTTTAGGTTGAACTAGGTCACTCGAGGTTAGGCCAGGTTCAGTTCCAGCAAATATGGATAGGTTAGGCGCAAATGGCCTAAAATAAGATTCAGAAAACGTTATAAACACAACCCCCTCCTCCCATCTGATTCTGTGACCTACGTCTTTGCTTCAGTCTTTCTCTCCCTATTTCACTCTCTCGTAAAAGTCTTGGTCCCTCTCCAAACGCCTAAATTTACTGCACTGTCAAAGTGGCTGATGCATTGCGGTCTTTTGTTGGTCGGTCCTTCCAACGTCAAGTATCGCACGAGGTGGACGTGGTTTTGCGTGTGTGTGTGTGTGTGTGTGTGTGTGTGTGTGTGTGTGTGTGTGTGTGTGTGTGTGTGTGTGTGTGTGTGTGTGCGCTTGAAGCTGTGTGTACTTGAGTAATGCCCACATGCACACACAAAGGCCAGGACAGTAGTGTGTGTGTGTGTGTGTGTGTGTGTGTGTGTGTGTGTGTGTGTGTGTGTGTGCAAACGTGTGTACTTGACTGATATCCACATGCATACACACAAAGGCCAGGACACACAGAGTAGTTGTTTATGTGTGTGGGTTTATGAATAGACTACACTTACACTCATGCCAGGACAGACATAGGGTAGTGTGTGTGTGCGTATGTGTTTGTTGTGTTAACAGAATACACATACAGAGTACCATGTGTGTGAACAGAATATGTAGAGTAGCATGTGTGTGTGTACGTGTGAATATAATACACATGTAGACGTGTGTGCTACCCACAATGACACCCTCTAATTCTTTCAGCCAGGATTGGAGACGCAGCGTGTATATGTCAGGACTCCATATTATAATTACAAATCATAACAGATAGCATGATGGATAGATAGATAGACAGATAGACAGATAGACAGAAGCAGAAAGTACGTCTGGACATTCAAGTGCATATACATACATACCAGTTCTCACAAACCACTTACTAAAGTCAGTCAATAATATCTTTACAAACACTCCCGACGCAGTGCCAAGCGACATAGGTTTCATAGCACCCTTTTTTTTTTTTTTTAGGGATTTATGTGTATTAAACCTTAAGGATTCTTTAGTATGTTGCGTTTATTGTTTTGATATAGACACAATTTCCATCAGTAACCTTCAGAATGACACCAAGGTGTAATGTACAAAATAATTCGCTATGGAAAACGTGTTAGGAAATCTCAAGAGTCACATATAATATGGGCCAAAACCTTATGACATCTAACCTTCAATCCGATGACCTAACAGTAATGAGGGGGAAGTGAAGACTAAAGCTCACCCTTTCAAGTAGGAAAGTCTGCTTCCTAAATGAATAAAATTGCTTGTCGGTATCCACACTATAATGAACCCCTTCAATACGATGTCTACTAGATTTAATTATTGCAACTACCAGGAGATTTTATTCAACTTATGACATCTCAAAACTCTTCACCTTAAGTGGAACTGCTGAGACAGACAAAGAAAGAGACAGACAGAAGCAGAGACTAACAGAGAGACAGAGGCACAGGCTGAGGAAGATTTAGAGAGAGAGAGATTGGATCAGTTACAAGGACAGGGAAAACTGAGGAGAGGAAATCAGGTAAGGAGAAGGGTAGAAAGACCGAGAGAGAGACTGAGACAGAGAGAAGGAGGCAGAGACAGAGAACATGATGCAGAGGTGAGTGCATGCAACTGAAAGAGGTAAACGTGAGAGGATGCGGGGTTTGGAAGTGGAGGAAATGGAACTATTCTCTCAGTCCAAAATGGAAGAGGCTGAAAGAGTGCGCACATATTCATTCACGCAAACACTGATACAAGCACTGATCAGCGCATGCACGCACACTAATACACGCAGGCACTAATAGGCACTGATACACACAGGCACTGAATCACATAGGCACTGAATCACACAGGCACTGATACACTATCTAACTATCCATCTATATACCTAGGCTGCTTCCCCCAAGGAAAGGGAGGTAGCCAAGACAGGACGACACACTCCCCATTTACTCATCCATTCAAAGACGTTCATTCCCATCTTCGCCCCAAAGGGGAGAAAGGACAGATCTTCACCACACCACACTGCACAAGGGTCAACTGCGCAATGCAATCAGTGACATCCGCAGCAGGGCCCGACAGCAGAGCTGCTTTACCCCTGCCACATCATAACAGACCCATCCCCTTACCTGCACCTGATCTGAAATAGTTGATCAGACCAAATGGGGGAGGATATCCCCTCAGGGCTGCGTCATCACTTATTCATTCACAATTTCTCTCCACCCATTTCTGTCACGCACAGCCACTCTTCCTCGCTCAACAGACGTCCCTCTTGCATCTAGCGCTCTCTTCACACTGTCCATCCATCCTATTTGTGGTCTTCCTCTCAGCCTTACACCTCTCACATCAGATCTAGTTATCTTTTTCACCAATCGCTCATTATCCATTCTCTCCATATGCCCAAACCATCGCAACACCCTCTGCTCAACTCTACCAGCCATCTCCCAAACAACTCCAGTTCTCCTTCGCACTTCATCATTCCGCACTCGATCCATAGGCGTCACTTCACACATACTCCTCAGACACCTCATCTCCATTACATTCAAACTTTTCCTCTCTGCTACACCCATATTCCATGTTTCAGCCCCATACAATGCAGTCGGTACCACAACACCCTCATACAGCCTTCTCTTTACATCCATTCTAAGCGAACGACATCTAAACACTTTTTTCATTCCTCCCAGCACCTTTCCTACTTCATTTATTCTAAACTTCACTTCTGCATCTATTCTTCCATCCACAGAAACATGTGACCCTAGATATTTAAAACACTCTACCTCCTCAAGCAACTCGCCATTCAAAACTATATTCATCCCCCTACCATCTACCAACCTCGTTCACTTCATCACTTTGCTCTTATTCCCATTTACTTTCAATTTCCTCCTTTCACACACCCTTCCAAACTCCTCTACCAACTGTCTCAATCTCTCCTCTGAATCAGCCACCAGTGCAGTATCATCTGCAAACAGCAGCTGCTTCAGATTCCACTCTCCAACATCAACATTCACCAGACTCAGATCTCCACCTAAAACTCTTGCATTCACCTCCTTTACAACACCATCCATGTAAATATTAAACAACCAAGGCGACATCACACATCCCTGTCGCAGCCCCACTCTATCAGGAAACCAATCACTCACAGCATTTCCCACTCTTACACACGCTCTACTATTTACATAAAAACTTTTCACCCCTTTTAGTAACCTACCATCGAGTCCATACAATCTTAAAACAATCCACAAAGCCTCCCTATCAATTCTATCATACGCTTTCTCTAAATCCATAAATGCCCAAAACACATCCTTACCTTCCGCTAAATACTTTTCACACACTTGTCTCACAGAAAACACCTCATCAACGCATCCCCTCCCTCTCCTAAAGCCACACTGCTCATCACCAATCACTCCCTCTGTACCCTCTCTAACTCTCATAATTAACACTATACCATACACCTTACCTACAACACTCAACAGACTTATACCCCTAAAGCTAGTACATTCATACTTATCACCCTTGCCTTTATACAACGGGACCACACAAGCACTTGCCCAGTCAATTGGCACCATACCTTTCTCAAAGCACACATTCAACAATCTTACTAACCAGTCAACAATAGTCACTCCACCACCCTTCAGGCTTGAGATTTTATTAGGTCTTGTGGTATTATTCTTACAAAGCTCATGGCCTCATAGTGCCAGGGATTGATTCCTGGCACTGCAGCATCCTATCCTATCATCATCAGCATCATCATCATTGTCGCTGTTGTCAATGAGCAAGTAATATGAGTACCTAGATTAAGTTAACTGGCACTGTACACTCTAGTGGTGGAAAGATCTACTTAGCCTACTGAGCCTGGCACTGCCACTAATCCTAATTATCATCATTAGGCATTATCATTAGCTCTCATCATTAGGCATTATCATTATCAACAGCTCTGCCTCCTTTTCCCACCCAAGGATGGGGTGAGGATTTCTCAATTAAAATTCCATAAGTAGGGGAGCAACTGTAATACTCTTGTACATCTCAACTTGGCTAAGAGTGATTTAGAAAGGATGGTAAGTCATAGTATTGCCATCCTTGTCTTACTCTGCTTCAGGGCTTTGGGGATTGGCCTGCAAATGACACAAATCTTTGCCAAGTCAAGGTGGACAAACCAAAAATTTTATACTCACTTTTCAGAAGGGCGGTAATAGCCGTAGTTGTAGTGGTAGGTGTAGTAGTAGCAGTAGATAACATCTGAAGACAGATGGCCTAGGGTAACCTCTTCTGACCAGTTAATTTCCCCACAGGTTAAAGGCCACTGTGTTACAAGGAGCCTGCAGCACCAACCCCAATGTAGCATTGTCGCCCATCGCAGCATCGACATCGATTGCTGCAATCCTAACCCCATCACAGCAACAACATCGATTGCAGCATCACTAATCCCACTGCAGCATCGACATCAATCGCAGGATCACTAACCCCATTGCAGCATCGACATCAATCGCAGCATCACTAACCCCGTAGGCAGTGGTAACGCCAACACAGCAACAACGGAAACATCAACACGAGTTTCACAGACAGCCCCTGAAAATGTGGCAGGATTTTAGGAGATAATCTCAGGTCTGTTGATAATTTAACTCTTTTTCTGTGGAGGTGTTCAATACAGATCTTAGTTAACTCTTAATGTATTGGTGCTGGAGTGGCACTACTGGGATGAAAGGGGGGAGATTGCCTTCCCTATCCCCCAACAGGAGAAAGGTGGACTACAGAAGGGTAACTCAGCCTGCCATCCACTGAATTCATATTCTGATGGGCCTGGGGTTGCAACTACTACAGCTACTAGTACACGAGAACAAATATGAACAAATCCATTTGACATCATTTGTCTGGCTCAATTCCCTGGTAATAGTCCCTCATGTACTTCCTTATTCCCAGAAAGGAAGATTGTGGACTGCAGCAGAACATGACAATCCTATGGTTCTGCATTATTTACATAAGTCTTAATGACTAGTATTATTCTTGTGTTACTCTTTTGTTACTACTCAAGACTGAATATGAAGAGATAGCAGTTTAGATAAATAGGTAGTAGGAAACGGGGTTGTAGATAGACTTAATTTCTTCACAGAGAGGGCTGTCTCCTAATATGAATAAAACAGTCTGGTGGTAGCAAGTATAAACTATATGACATTAGCAGAAGGCCCCATACTACAGGTCCCTTTGGCAAAATAAAAGATGTCACAGCCAAAAGAAAAAAAATCCTGCACTTTTCCCCCTATGTAAGATGAGGTACCGTACTTTAATTGGTTATAATAATAATAATAATAATAATAATAATAATAATTTTCATTCATTCATTCAGTCCAAAAAAAAACGACAGTCCGAAAAAAATGATAGTCCGAAAAAAACAAGTCCGAAAAAACTAATAGCCCCCCCCAAAAAAAACAATTGTCCGAAAGAGCCTCGGTCCCCTGCCATTCGGATTTCAGGACTTTTACTGTATATGTGTTATCCTTAAGTGAGGTGGAAATTAATATAAAATTCTATGTAAACTTGTTCTATGGCATGAAGACTTGATTCTGGAGGGGGTGGCTACTAAAGGCTTCCATGACACCCTCTAAATTCATCATGCTGCCCTTTCTGTAACTCAAACCACCCTAATTCAAATACCTCTCCAGAACCGATATGAAGACACTGGTATCTATCTACAGCTGGATGCCTTAATCCCATAAGGGCTGGCCACAAACAAATCACCTCCATGTTGCCCTGTCCCCTGCCATTTCGCTGCCCTCTCCCCTGTTATACCAGGCACACATATAACCAAAGCCATATACCTGGAAATTAATAATGAAGATGATGCAGTTTTTAAGGTGACTCCCTAACATCTCCTCCTTAATGATTTATTTCTCAAACTACTCATTATTATCCCCTTGTTTGCTCCTTATGCCTTTTCAGTATCAACACAAACTGCATGAATAACACACAAGAATATAGTAAAGGAGCAGAATCAGAAATAAATCAGCAAGGAAGAGGTGTTCATACGCTTCCTAACCACATAAGAATATAGTAACCGGAGCAGAATCAGAAATAAATTGGTAAGGAAGATGTGTCAGCAAGAACAAGAATATAGTAACGAAGCAGAATCAGAAATAAATTGGTAAGGGGGAGGTGTTAGTAAGATTCCTACACATACTAGAATATCACCCTAAGTAACCAAATACCCTTCCTGACCACCTAACTCCCCTGCGAAGGCCTCAACACACACACGTTTGGTCAATGTGCGTCTACCATCAGTGCTCCAAATACAAAATCATACACCACGTCACCATTGCTTCTATCTAATAAAAATCAATCTGAAACCAGTATACAAATCTGAAACTGGTATACACATCTGGAACCGGTATACACAAATCTGAAACCGGTATACACATCTGAAACCAGTATTAAAAAACGTGTACATCTATCACGCGGTTTCATGGCGGTCTTTTTCTGAGGCCTTGATGCAATTCCCAACTTTTTCATATCAGTTGACTTGCTTGTTTAATGACCTATGAACTGCATATTTTCATTACTAATTCCACTACTCATTTTTCCGCTAAATTCTCCAAGACTAGTAATGTGCTAATTTTATAGCTTCCATTTCATTACAGATCAAATGGTCTTGGTAGCTGATGCAGAAGATAACTGTCACTGTTCATCATCATCACCATCATCATTATCATCATCTAAAAAATCATCACCATCGTCACCCACATCATAATCTTCCTCCTCCTCATCATCATCATCACCATCATCTTCATAATCATCACCATCCATTTCCTCCTTCACCTCCTCCTCATCATCATCACCACCACCTCAAACTACAGTAGTGATGTACAGAAATTATAAGACATCAATCATGTCCATCACCAGTACTATCCTATCCTCTCATGGACCCAAATTTCATGCATATAAATCACCATCATCGTCATCCAGACCTCCTTTCCCACCCTACGGCAGGGTAATGAGTAGCAGCATCCAGACAGCCTAAGTTTGCCCAATTCAATAGGCCACACTTCCATTCACTCATCATTCAAGCCCACAGAATCCTGGCCCCATCACACAGGCTAAAAAATTTCACCAAGTTCTGTAGCTTCACTATATCTATCTGATAGAGCCAATATGAACACTGTCACATTAAAAAGGGGCGCCAAATCCCTAGTTATGCACTTCTCACAATATTCATCCAGCCAGCTCAGTCTCTTGTCAGTCCCCTAGCCTCAGCGACTTCCATACCTCTCTTCCTCACACACTCATCTACCATATCTCTCCACCTTCTCCTTGGCCTACCTTGCCTCCTTCCTCCTTCAAATTCGCTCAGATATACCTTTGTCACCAATCTATTGTTATCCATTCTCTCCACATGACCATACCACCTTCAGTGCACTAAGTCTTTCCAAAATTTCCAAAGCTACATAAAACCATCCAGCGCTAGAAATTGAGAAGCAGAAAGAGCCGCCATTAGGTGACCAAGGCTGATGCAAGTTAGAGCCTTTACAAACAAAACGATAGTACTAAGAATAAAGGCTTGTAAAAATTAAATGATCGTACAAAGAATACAAGCTTGTATAAATGAAATGATAGTACCAAGAATAAGGGCCGGTGCAGGTTTATATCCAAGGGATGGTTGGGGTTTATTGCTCATGTAATGCCACTCAGGGATGAGTGAGGCCGGTCACTCGCTTAAATGTCAGGACCAACTTGCCTAGCCCCAGGCTCCTACACTCCTCATGGGGCAACATATGATTAGATGAAGGTCATGATGATGATAAACGAAACGACAGTACCAAGAATAAGGGCTTGTATAAACGACAAGATAGTCCTAAAAATAAGGGCTTATATAAATGACACGACAGAACTGTACCAAGAATAAGGGCTTGTATAAATGACACGATAGTACCAAGAATAAGGGATCATAGTCTCAGAGGTTAAGGAAGCTCCCTAACACCTATTCCTTAGTGATTTAAATTAGGACATGGTTGGTTAATATCCTCTTGTACATTATTTATACAGTGTGTGTTGATTTTAAAAGGATTTATGTAGCATAAAAGAGGACTGTAAGGTGTAATAAACAAAATAAATCACTTAGAAGAGTACAGTGATGTTAGAAGGATTTATGCAACAGAAAAGGAGTGAGGTGTGATAAAACAAAATAAATCACTTAGGAAATAATAATAATAATAATAATGATGATAATAATAAATCATCCATCATCCAATCCTACATCGGCCAATGAGGCAAGTTGATCCTAACATTTAAGATGAGAGTGACCAGCCTCACTCATCCCTGAATGGCATTACGTGAGCAATAAACTCCAAACACCCCTTGGATATAAACCTTCACCAGCTCAATCCAACTGGAACATCACAATTACCCACTAAGTCACCAGGCACAAAAATTTGGTTATATGATTACCATGTTCTGGTGTCAACATCTTTTTCCCTATGAAGAGTGAATATTGATGAGATGTAGTTTGGGTTTCTGCCAGGTAGGGGGACCACTGATGCCATATTCATTGTTCGACAGCTTCAGGAAAAATATATTGGTAGGAGAAGGGATCTTTATTTTGTTTTTCTCGATTTGGAAAAGGCCTTTGACAGAGTCCCTAGAGAGGTGGTGAAGTGGGCAATGAGAAAGCTTGGCTTGGAGGAGTGGCTGGTTAGGGTGGTTATGGCCATGTATGTGGGTGCTCACACCCAGGTGAGAGTGAATGGAGATTTGAGTGATGAGTTTTCCGTGAATGTTGGTGTGCATCAGGGGTCAGTCTTGAGTCCCATGTTGTTTATCATGGTACTTGAAGCCCTTTCACGTGACTTTAGAAACGGACTCCCGTGGGAGTGGTTGTATGCTGATGATTTGGTGTTGATTGCAGAGAATGAAAGGGAGGCGGAGGAAAGGTTTAGGAAGTGGAGAGATGGTATGCGGCAAAAGGGTTTAAGGGTAAATGCAGATAAAACAAAAGTGATGATATCTAGGGTTGGTGGCGGTACTGTCAAAGACGAGGGAGAGTGGCCATGTGCAGTTTGCCACAAGGGCGTGGGAAGTAATTCCATCTTGTGCGGTGTGTGTGATAAATGGGTGCATAAGAGATGTAGTGGTATCAGAGGTAGACTGCGAGATAATGCTGATTTTATGTGTACGGCGTGCCGGGGTGAGCAGGTGGAGATCGTCAGACGTGAAAGAATTGAACTTGCTGGTGAATCTCTTGAGTGTGTGGAAGAGTTTTGTTATTTGGGAGACATGTTGTGTGCTGGAGGTGGGGCTGGAGCTACCTCTGTGGCTAGGGTGAGAAGTGGTTGGAAGAAGTTCAGGGAGCTCTTGACTCTCCTGACATTGAGGGGGCTCTCCCTACGTGCTAAGGGGTCTTTGTATGCAGCGTGTTAGAAGTGTAATACTGTATGGCAGTGAGACCTGGGCAGTGAAGGAGGAAGACATTCGCCGGCTCAGACGTACAGAAATGACAATGATTAGGTGGATGTGCAGTGCGTCCCTGCGTCCAAGGCCTGGAGGGGCTGGGTTTACAGTGGAAGAGTTGAGAGGTAGGATGGGACTGGAGTGTATTGGTGTTGTGATGAGGAGAGGTAGATTGAGGTGGTTTGGACATGTGGAGAGGATGGGGGATGATAGTTGGGTGGGGAAGGTGAGAAGTGTTAATATTGGGGGTGGGGTTATGAGAGGTAGACCGAGAAAGACATGGGATGAGGTCATTAAGTGTGACCTTAGGGTTAAGGGACTGAACAGGGAGGCTGCAATGGATCGTGCAGCATGGAGAGCCGCCATTAGGTGACCAAGGCCGACACATGCAAGCATGTTGGAGCCTTTAAAAACGAAACGAAACCTGAAGTTGTAGTATCACACATTGTACATAATAATTTTTAAAGCTGTTTAGTCATAATTAACAGTGTGTAATGAAGTGTGAATGATGAACAACCAAATATAATTTCGCTGTTAGCTGTGGTATAGAAAGAAGGTTGATGGCAGACCATAAGGGCCACCCTGTTTCAATTACAAAATGAAGGTTAGGAGAAGTGAAAAGATATCTAAATAGTGCGTAAGTGTAAAGTCCTGGGGAACCATTTATTATGTTGGTATATGTGAATGTACTTACTACCATTTTATAGAGGTGTATAATGTGCTAGTAGAGTTGTCATTTATTTCTACTTTTTGCATAAGCCCAGAGTATATGTAAATGCTCGGCACCTCACTTTTTAGCTGACCTCAGCACCGCGCCTTAGTCGGCTCGGAAAGCGTACAGCGTCAGAAGCCGTTTTATAGTTATAAAGGGAGGTGGTATCGCTCTTACATAACTCTCGGGTCGCAGTTATATTATTCTGTACCCAATAAAGAGAGATTTAATCTGCTCATTTCTGTCACCTTACGCTACCACTTAATAACAGACCAGCTTCCACCTTCTAGTGGCAGAGGACCTTTGGTGGGAAGTGTCGGGCAATGACGGCGAGTAGCTGACGTGTACTACAGACAGTGTCCTCGATCCAACACGGTGGTCTAGTTATACTAAAACAGCAGAACACATATTATTTATTGGTGCTAGCGGTGGCACGATATTTAGTGCTAGCCATGTACCGATACAACCATCCAGCATGGTAAATGTTTCCCTGCTGTACAGGAAACCATTTGGCTTGTCACTCAGTGTAGAGTCACCCACTGGCAGAAGGAAGGGGAAAGAATGAAGGAAAGGAAGACAGAAGAGGGGGTGTAAAGTCACCTGTAAGCAGAAGGATGAGGAAAGAATTAAGGAAAGAAAGAAGGATGGAGGAGAGGAAAGGGCAGACCCCCGAGAGCAGCTCTACATCGAGTGAGTGGATGGTGAGTGCTCCTACCTACCACAAATAATAATAAAAGTAATAATAATAAGTACTTTAATAACCCTGTCTCCTGCCATTTCACTGATCCCCCCCTCTCATACACTTCTCCATTCCTACCTTATCCTCAGTCTCCCCTTCCTTCTCCCTCAACTCCCTATTCCAAATGAGGAGGATGGTGGACCGTAGGAGAAAGGGAACTTCTGGTTTCCTGTCCAGGCAGCTGGCTGGTATTTATGTGGCAGCTGGTTGGTATTAATTTGGCTTTCTTCTCCCCCCATGCTCCCTCTCTGAAGGCGGTTTCCATGGCTCAGTCAACTCACACACCTGAAAATATACTACACATTAGTTCTTTCCTTTCAAACCTTGATTAACAAAAGTAGCTTGTTGGCTGCAAGAACATTATCATCTGGAGACAAAATGAGTTAAATAACTTCTCAATATCAAATGCAAGATGTTTTCAATAATAATTCATCCATCCATCCATCATTCAATCCTACATTGCCCCATGTGGAGCATAGGAGCCCGGGGCTAGGTAACTGGTCCCAACAATTATGATGAGAGTGACCAGCCTCACTCATCCCTGAGTGGCATTACATAAGCAATCAACCCCAACCACCCCTTGGATATAAACCTTCACCGGCTCAATCCAATTGGAAAATCACAATTACCCACTAAATCACCAGGCGCCAAAATTTGGTTATATGGTTTCAACCCAGCATAGTAAATGGTTTCCTGGTGCACAGGAAACTCATTTGACTTGTCACTCAGTGTAGTCACCCACAGGCTGAAGGAAGGGGAAAGAATGAAGGAAAGACAGAAGAGGGAATGTAAAGTCACCCGTAGGCAGAAGGACAAGGAAAGAATGAAGGAAAGAAAGACAGAAGAGAATTGAAGGAAAGAAGGATGGAGGAGAGGAAAGGGCAGACACCCGAGAACAGCGCTACATCGAGTGAGTGGATGGTTAGCGCCCCCACCTACCACAAATAATAATAATAGTAATAATAATAACTACTTTAAGAATAACGAGAACTACTCTAAGTCTCAATGGCATGCCTAATGGGCCACATCCCCACACATCATTCAAGCCCCTGAAATCCTGATACCACAACACAGGCATAACTATCCACACAGAGGAGGAGGCCGTAGCACGGGCCGAACAGGGTAGTACTCCCGAGGGGAATGGGAATGCTGGTGATAGGGAGAGCTGGAGCTCCGTTTCACTAGCTATGTAACCATCCCCCTTAGCTGACCTTTTCAGTGTGACAGTAACATGGAGAGTAGACCAGCATACTCTCCCAAACATTTCCTCTAACTATCTATGCACTACACCACATGCACTTTACATTTCACACAACGTATCCCACTACGTTACAGGGGTTGGCGCCAGCAAGGGCATGTGGCCAGAAAACTTCGCCCCCGTTACCTAGTGGCGGACTTCTAGGGGGAGGCGTGGCGGGGGTTCCGCCGGCATAGATCATGGGTCCAGGGCGAGATGGGGCTCGGGCCTGTGCTAGAGGGTACAGGGCATTGCGGTTCCCAGGCTGCCGCTTACCCCCAATAGAGAGGGGCCCGAACCTGGGAGTAGCGCCCCAGGAGGCTGCCCTATCAGTGGGTGTATAATGGCGGGATAGTTGCAGTGCCAAGACGCGCTTGGAGGGTCCCTGCAGCTGTCCTGGCAGGGTGCCCCGAGGCCACTACCACAGCCACTGGTAAGCTGGTGGGCTAGGGGTCCCAGATCCATTGCCTGGACCTGGGACTGTGCAGTGAGTGGGACCTGTGCTGTGTCTGTCCCCCTTTATTAATACTGAAGATGACAAAACAAAATAAGTTTCAAAGCAAGCCTGAGGACAGTAAATCATCCATGGGGATGAGGGTGGGCTCACGGAATGTGGGAAGTTTGAGGGGAAGAGCAGGGGAAGTCGTTGAGGCATTCAGTAGGAGGTGGCTGGATGTGGCGTGTTTGCAGGAAGTCCGGTACAGGGGTGGATCAGCCAGAAAGATTGTTGGGAAGGACTGTTGCTATAAGCTGTTTTGGCAGGGGGGGACAGACGGATATGGAGGTGTTGGTGTGATGGTTGCGGAGAAATGGGTGGAATATGTTATAAATGTTTTGAGAGTAAGCGATAGGATATTGGTAGTGAAAATTCTGTTGGGCAGAAAGATAGCTGTGATTATATCGGCATATGCTCCACAGCCAGGAGTGGATGAATCAGAGAGATAGATTTTGGGATGATTTAATGCGTGTAGTGGGTGGTATGCGGGATGATGAGATAGTGGTTTTGGGAGAGGACTTAAATTGTTATGTAGGTGAAGCAGCACAAGGTTATGAAGGAGTGCATGGGGGATGTGCATATGGTCTAAGGAATGCAGAAGGGGAAAGGATACTCGAGTTTGGGGAGGCAACGGACATGATTGTGTGCAACACATATTTTAGGAAAAGAGACAGTAGGTTAATTACGTATGAGTCTGGGGGAAATAGCAGTCAGATAGATTATTTTCTGGTTAGGAGGGCCGATAGGAGGTTAGTGAGGGATGTTAAAGTTATAGGAAGTGAGGAGTGTGTGCAGCAGCACAAACTATTGATTTGTGATATGGTGCTTATAGGACAAGTGATGAAAAAGAGGACTTATGTACCTAGGAGGAAAATATGGAAGCTGAAAAACCAAGTAGTAAGGGATGCCTTCTATAGCGAGTTGAGGAGAGTGGTGGCTGAACAGGGAGCTGTAGACAAAGGCGTTAATGAACAGTACAGAGCCCTCAAGAAATATTTCTTGAGAGTTACTGATGTAACATGCGGCTGGACAAGAGGACCACCAAGACATAAAAGTAACTTGGTGGTGGGATGAGGGTGTAGAAGTTGCAATTAAGGAGAAAAGAAGGCTTTTCAGGGGATGGAAGAAGGGTGGTAGCAAAGAGGAATATTTGGCTGCCAAGCGTAGGGCTAGGAGAGAGGTATACAGGGCAAAGTCTGAGTCACAGAGACAATTACTTGATAACCTAAATCATGGGGAAAGGAAAAATATATTTAGGGTGGCAGGTCAGGTGAAGAGGGATAATCGGGATATCATACGTGAGCAGGGTGTGAAGAATCATGAAGGAAAGGTAGTGGTGAACAGTGAGGATATTAAAGATGCATGGAGAGAGCATTATAACCGGTTGTTGAATGAGGAGTTTGACTGGGACAGGGAAGGTTTGGAGCCAGCAGATCCAGTGTCTGGCCCTTGGCCTTTGATTTATACTGCTACTGTGAGTGAGGCAATAGGCAGGATGAGGGTGGGGAAGGCAGCAGGTGTGTCTGGGTTGACTGCCGAAATGTTGAAGGCCTCAGGCGATATAGGGGTGAGTTTAGTCACTGACCTGATAAATAGGATTATGTGTGAGTGTGTTGTCCCAGATGATTGGCTGAAGTGTGTAATTGTAAATGTGTATAAAGTGATGCCCTGGAAAGAGGAAATTACAGAGGTATAAAGCATTTAGATCAGATAATGAAGGTAATGAAGAGAGTTTTAGAAGGTATGATTAGAGAAAGAGTGAATATTGATGAGATGCAGTTTGGGTTTATGCCAGGTAGGGGGACCACTGATGCCATATTCATTGTTCGACAGCTTCAGTAAAAATATATATTGGTAGGAGAAGGGATCTTTATTTCGTTTTTGTTGATTTGGAAAAGGCCTTTGACAGAGTCCCTAGAGAGGTGGTGAAGTGGGCAATGAGAAAGCTTGGCTTGGAGGAGTGGCTGGTTAGGGTGGTTATGGCTATGTATGTGGGTCCTCACACCCAGGTGAGAGTGAATGAAGATTTGAGTAATGAGTTTTCCGTGAATGTTGGTGTGCATCAGGGGTCAGTCTTGAGTCCCATGTTGTTTATCATGGTACTTGAAGCCCTTTCACGTGACTTTAGAAACGGACTCCCGTGGGAGTTGTTGAATGCTGATGTTGATTGCAGAGAATGAAAGGGAGGCGGAGGAAATGTTTAGGAAGTGGAGAGATGGTATGGGGCAAAAGGGTTTAAGGGTAAATGCAGATAAAACAAAAGTGATGATATCTAGGGTTGGTGGCGGTACTGTCAAAGACGAGGGAGAGTGGCCATGTGCAGTTTGCCATATGGGCATGGGAAGTAATTCCATCTTGTGCGGTGTGTGTGATAAATGGGTGCATAAGAGATGTAGTGGTATCAGAGGTAGACAGCGAGATAATGCTGATTTTATGTGTACGGCGTGTCGGGGTGAGCAGATGGAGATTGTCAAACGTGAAATGATTGAACTTGCTGGTGAATCTCTTGAGTGTGTGGAAGAGTTTTGTTATTTGGGAGACATGTTGTGTGCTGGAGGTGGGGCTGGAGCTAGCTCTGTGGCTAGGGTGAGAAGTGGTTGGAAGAAGTTCAGGGAGCTCTAGCCTCTCCTGACATTGAGAGGGCTCTCCCTACGTGCTAAGGGGTCTTTGTATGCAGCATGTGTTAGGAGTGTAATGCTGTATGGCAGTGAGACCTGGGCAGTGAAGGAGGAACATATTCGCTGGCTCAGACATACAGAAATGACAATGTTTAGGTGGATGTGCAGTGCGTCCCTGCATCCAAGGCCTGGAGGGGCTGGGTTTACAATGGAAGAGTAGAGAGGTAGGATGGGACTGGAGTGTATTGGTGTTGTGATCAGGAGAGGTAGCTTGAGGTGGTTTGGACATGTGGACAGGATGGAGGATGATAATTGGGTGAGGAAGGTGAGAAGTGTTAATATTGGGGGTGGGGTTATGAGGGGTAGACCAAAAAAGACATGGGACGAGGTCATGAAGTGTGACCTTAGGGTTAAGGGACTGAACAGGGAGGCTGCAATGGATCGTGCAGCGTGGAGAGCCACCATGAGGTGACCAAGGCCGACACATGCAAGCATGTTGGAGCCTTTAAAAACGAAAACGAACACGAAACACATGCATTTCATAAAACCCATCCAACTTTACAAGATAAATAAGTGCTGTCAACCCTCATCATGTACTCCCCCATACAAATGTCATCCAATCATCATCTATCTGCTCAGCAAAAAATCTAACACACACCAAAATGAGATACTGGTCTCTGGTTTGAATAAATCTACACTATCAGTCTACATATAGCTGGACCCTTTAATCCTGTAAGGGGTGGCCACAAACAAATTGCCTCCAAGTCACCCTGTCTCATGCCATTTCACTGCTCCCCCCCTCTCATATACCTCCCCATTCCTACCTTATCCTCAGTCTCCCCTTCCTTCTCCCTCAACTCCCTATGCCAAATGAGGATGATGGTGGACCGTAGGAGAAAGGGAACTTCTGGTTTCCTGTCCAGGCAGCTGGCTGGTATTAACGTGGCAGCTGGTTGGTATTAATTTGGCTTTCTTCTCCCCCCCTGCTCCCTCTCTGTAGGCGGTTTCCATGGCTCAGTCAACTCACACATCTGAAAATATACTATACATTAGTTCTTTCCTTTCAAACCTTGATTAACAAAAGTAGCTTGTTGGCAGCAAGAACATTATCATCTGGAGACAACATGAGTTAAATAACTTGGCAATACCAAATGCAAGATGTTTTTAATAATAATTCATCCATCTATCCATCATCCAATCCTACATTGCCCCATGTGGAGCATAGGACCCCAGGGCTAGGCAACTGGTCCCGACATTTAAGATGAGAGTGACCAGCCTCACTCATTCCTGAGTGGCATTACATAAGCAATCAACCCCAACCACCCCTTGGATATAAACCTTCACCGGCTCAATCCAATTGGAACATCACAATTACCCACTAACCTACCAGGCGCCAAAATCTGGTTATATGGTTACAACCCAGCATAGTAAATGGTTTCCTGATATAGACATAATTTCCATCAGTAACCTTCAGAATGACACCAAGGTGTAATGTACAAAATAATTCGCTATGGAAAAGGTGTTAGGAAATCTCAAGTCACATATAATATGGCCCAAAACCTTATGACATCTAACCTTCAATCCGATGACCTAACAGTAATGAGGGGGATATGAAGAGCTCATCCTTTCAATTAGGAAAGGTTGCTTCCTAAATGAATAAAACTGCTTGTCGGTATCCACACTATAATGAACCCCTTCAATACGATGTCTACTAGATTTAATTATTGCAACTACCACGAGATTTTATTCAACTTATGACATCTCAAAACTCTTCACCTTAAGTGGAACTGCCGAGACAGACAAAGAGACAGACGGAAGCAGAGACTAACAGAGAGACAGAGCCACAGACAGAGGAAGATTTAGAGGAAGAGAGATTGGATCAGTTGCAAGGACAGGGAAAACTGAGGAGAGGAAATCAGGTAAGGAGAAGGGTAGAAAGACCGAGAGAGAGACTGAGACAGAGAGCAGGAGGCAGAGACAGAGAACATGATGCAGAGGTGAGTGCATGCAACTGAATGAGGTAAACGTGAGAGGATGCGGGGTTTGGAAGTGGACGAAATGGAACGATTCTTTCAGTCCAAAATGGAAGAGGCTGAAAGAGTGCGTAGGATGGGAGCAAGAAAGAGGAAGGAGAAAATAAGTTACTTAATGACCAAGTGTAAGATGGTGAATTGAAGTAGGAAATGCAAATGTGGAAAACAGGAAGACAAAAGATTATTAATGAGAAGCAGTGGAAAATAGTGATTTGAAAGCAGGAAATGCACTTGAAAGCAGGAAATGCATACATGGAAGGCAAGACAATGCTTGATAGTGTCCTGGTACCAACACAGACGTCAGGCAGTGAAATCTGAACAGTGATAGCGAGGTAAACAAAGAATATTTACACTCCCACTATATTTTGCATTCTGAAGTAAGGCGAAGAGCTGTGAAATACAACACTTTCTGTTTAAATTTTAACAATTGAACAGAAGACAGAGCTGTGAAATAACTATGCACCTCACATTTCAAGAAATATATTATATTTAAACTTTTTTTTTAGCATAAACATATTTTGGCTACTCAGAACTATCATACACGCTGAAATGTATGGGAATATACTGTTTGGTTTCAGTTTCATGGATGGGAGAGAGTTCGTTACCTTTCTGTTTGATTTAGTTCAGGAAGACAGCTGTTCAGGAGAGGAGCATAAACACCCCAAAAGGGAGGGAGAGAGAGAGAGAGAGAGAGAGAGAGAGAGTATATATTTTTCCTTATAGAAAACATCTCACACACCCGAAACACACACATATACACACTCAAACAGACAGACACACACACAAACTCATACTTGTATACCGAACCGGCGAAACTTGCACTGTTACACCCGTAGACTCTCAGAGAGCATAATTTCTTACATAGCGATTTTATGGGCGACCGAAAGTTAGGTTAGGTCACTTTGGGCAGGGTTTGGTCTGATTAGATAATTTTTGGTTGGGTTGGGTTCAGATCGACTAGATATAGACGGATTAGGTTAGATTGCTTTAGAATAGCTCGGTTTTGATATATTTTAGGTTGGGTTTTATTGGGTTGGGTTAGGCTGGGTTAGGTTTCGGTTGGATTTGGTCATTTGAGGCTTGAGTGGGTTTCGTTAGGTCCGGTATGGTATGGTTAAGTGAGACTCGATAGGATTACGTAGGGTTAGATGCGGTTAGGCTGCGTCAGAATTGGTTAGGTTAGGTATGGGGAAGTTACGTGAGATAGAGAGGTTAAATAAAATTAGACTGGGTTAGGTGAGATTAAGTTAGATTAGTTTGGGTTATTTTAGGTTGAATTACGTCATTCGAGGTTAGGCCAGTTCAGTTCGAGCAAATATGGATAGGTTAGGCGAGACTGGCCTAAAATAAGATTGAGAAAACGTTATAAACACAACCCCCTCCTCCCATGTGATTCTGTGACCAACGTTTTGGCTTCAGTCTTTCTCTCCCTATTTCACTCTCTCGTAAAAGTCTTGATCCCTGTCGAAACGCCTAAATTTACAGCATTGTCAAAGTGGTTTATGCATTGCGGTCTTTTGTAGGTCGATCCTTCCAAAGTCAAGTATCGCACGAGGTGGACGTGGTTTTGTGTGTGTGTGTGTGTGTGTGTGTGTGTGTGTGTGTGTGTGTGTGTGTGTGTGTGTGTTCGTGTGCATGTGCGCTTGAAGCTGTGTGTACTTGAGTAATGCCCACATGCACACACAAAGGCCAGGACAGTAGTGTGTGTGTGTGTGTGTGTGTGTGTGTGTGTGTGTGTGTGTGTGCAAACGTGTGTACTTGGCTGATATCCACATGCATACACACAAAGGCCAGGACACAGAGTAGTTGTTTATGTGTGTGGGTTTATGAATAGACTACACTTACATTCAGGCCAGGACAGACATAGGGTAGTGTGTGTGTGCGTATGTGTTTGTATGTGTTAACAGAATACACATACAGAGTACCATGTGTGTGAACAGAATATGTAGAGTAGCATGTGTGTGTGTACGTGTGAATAGAATACACATGTAGACGTGTGTGCTACCCACACTGACACCCTCTAATTCTTTCAGCCAGGATTGGAGACGTAGCGTGTATATGTCAGGATTCCATATTATAATTACAAATCATAATAGATAGCATGATGGATAGATAGATAGACAGATAGACAGATAGAAGCAGCAAGTACGTGTGGACATTCAAGTGCATATACATACATACCAGTTCTCACAAACCACTTACTAAAGTCAGTCAATAATATCTTTACAAACACTCCCGACGCAGTCCCAAATGGCATAGGTTTCATAGCAACTTTTTTATTTTTTTTTAGGGATTTATGTGGATTAAACCTTAAGGATTCTTTAGTATGTTGCGTTTATTGTTTTGATATAGACACAATTTCCATCAGTAACCCTCAGAATGACACCAAGGTGTAATGTACAAAATAATTCGCTATGGAAAACGTGTTAGGAAATCTCAAGAGTCACATATAATATGGGCCAAAACCTTATGACATCTAACTTTCAATCCGATGACCTAACAGTAATGAGGGGGAAGTGAAGACTAAAGCTCACCCTTTCAATTAGGAAAGGTTGCTTCCTAAATGAATAAAATTGCTTGTCGGTATCCACACTATAATGAACCCCTTCAATACGATGTCTACTGGATTTAATTACTACAACTACCAGGAGATTTTATTCAACTTATGACATCTCAAAACTCTTCACCTTAAGTGGAACTGCCGAGACAGACAAAGAAAGAGACAGACGGAAGCAGAGACTAACAGAGAGACAGAGGCACAGGCAGAGGAAGATTTAGAGAGAGAGAGATTGGATCAGTTACAAGGACAGGGAAAACTGAGGAGAGGAAATCAGGTAAGGAGAAGGGTAGAAAGACCGAGAGAGAGAGACTGAGACAGAGAGAAGGAGGCAGAGACAGAACATGATGCACAGGTGAGTGCATGCAACTGAATGAGGTAAACGTGAGAGGATGCGGGGTTTGGAAGTGGACGAAATGGAACGATTCTTTCAGTCCAAAATGGAAGAGGCTGAAAGAGTGCGTGGGATGGGAGCAAGAAAGAGGAAGGAGAAAATAAGTTACTTAATGACCAAGTGTAAGATGGTGAATTGAAGTAGGAAATGCAAATGTGGAAGACAGGAAGACAAAAGATTATTAATGAGAAGCAGTGGAAAATAGTGATTTGAAAGCAGGAAATGCATACATGGAAGGCAAGACAATGCTTGATAGTGTCCTGGTACCAACACAGACGTCAGGCAGTGAAATCTGAACAGTGATAGCGAGGTAAACAAAGAATATTTACACTCCCACTATATTTTGCATTCTGAAGTAAGGCGAAGAGCTGTGAAATATAACACTTTCTGTTTAAATTTTAACAATTGAACAGAAGACAGAGCTGTGAAATAACTATGCACCTCACATTTCAAGAAATATATTATATTTTAACTTTTTTTTAGCATAAACATATATTTTGGCTACTCAGAACTCTCATACACGCTGAAATGTATAGGGAAATATTGTTTGGTTTGTTTCATGGATGGGAGAGAATTCGTTACCTTTCTGTTTGATTTAGTTCAGGAAGACAGCTGTTCAGGAGAGGAGCATAAACACCCCAAAGAGGAGAGAGAGAGAGAGAGAGAGAGAGAGAGCACAAAAACCAAACACAAAA
>NW_027643632.1:100000-150000 GCF_032717465.1 Coenobita brevimanus
CTCCCTTACCCAGAGAAGATCCTCTTCATGCAGGACAATTGTAGTGTTCACACGGCAAGAATAGTGAGGAGGTGGTTCGATGAACGAAATGATGTGGACCTCTTGCCCTGGCCCAGTAAGTCATGTGACTTAAATCCCATCGAAAATGTGTGGAGAAACGTTGTCAATTCCTGGGAACAAGAAATGGAGAGAACGCCAGCAAATCTGTTCCAGCAAACTCAACGGGAATGGGAAGTCATGCGCAGGAAACAGCACATAATCTATAATCATGTCAGCTCTATGCCAAACCGCCTGCAAGAAGTGATTAGAAATAATGGAGGTTGGACACGATACTGATCGAGAGAGAGAGAGAGAGAGAGAGAGAGAGAGGAAGGCAAATGTTGAGAGGCAGAGTGTATACAGACGCGAGCTTAAAAGCTGGCTACATTTGTCTAACCGCGAACTGTAGTTATCTTTAAATGTGTTAAAATGCTTTGTTTATTTTATAATAACATGTTTTATTTATTTTATAATAATTATATCAATAAAATCATACTTTGCACTGACATTATCATTCACCCTACAGAACCTCAGAGAGAGAGAGAGAGAGAGAGAGAGAGGCATATAGACGGGACGGATCTGGTGATGATTATGGGAGCGTGTGGTGAAATGAGGGATTGCCCCATGCTCTTGGATACCGGAGCATGTCGATCGCTCATTAATCAAGGAACCTATGAGAATTTGGGTGAGACCAAGCCTGAGCTCAGACCGTATCAAGGACGTAGGCAAGACCATTGGAGATACTAAATACAGCTTAGATAACAAAGAAATTAGCAAATCGGAATGCGAGAGAGATCTAGGAGTTATGATTAGTAACGACCTTAAACCTAGGCAACAGTGTATTAATGCGAGAAATAAAGCAAATAGGGTCCTAGGATTTATTTCGAGAAGCGTGAGCAACAGATCATCTAAAGTAATACTAAAACTTTATCTAGCATTAGTAAGGCCACATTTAGACTACGCAGTACAATTCTGGTGTCCTTACTATAGAATGGATATTAATTCGTTAGAAAATGTACAGAGAAGAATGACTAAAATGATACATGACGTCCGGAACCTGTCATATGAAGACAGATTGAAAAGACTAAGTCTGCATTCGCTAGAGAGGCGTAGAGTAAGGGGAGACTTAATTGAGGTGTTTAAGTGGATGAATGGTATAAATAAGGGAGATATTAGCAAGGTACTTAAAGTGAGCATACAGGATAGAACTAGAAATAATGGTTTCAAACTAGAAAAATTCCGTTTCAGTAAGGAAATCGGTAGAAATTGGTTTGGTAATAGAGTAGTAGACGAATGGAATAAGCTACCTAGTAAAGTAGTTGCTGCCTCTTCCACTGAGAGTTTCAAGCATAGGCTAGATAAGCATATGAGAAATAAGGGGTTGATATAGAATAAAGAAAATCTTATAACCAATACTAATTCAAAAAAATTTTCTTTTCAGGTTACACTATGATAGTCTCTATTCTCCTTTCACACTTTCCTGTAAAATGTCCACGCCAGTTTTTCTATACGGCGTGGTGTTCTTTCTGACTTTTTCCTGCCGGCTTCGGCTGGAGGGTTTGGAGGGCGGGGGAGAGCCTTCTTCTTTGCTGTCCTTATCTCATTCTAGTAGTTCAGTTACTCTTCTAGGAGCTGCCTAGCATGGGCCAACCGGCCTACTGCAGTTATCCTCTCTTCTTATGTTAGTATCCGCAAGTGGTAATGAGCTTGAGGTGGTAGGAGTGGTTAGCCTGCCTATAGGGTTGGCTGGTCACACCTACGAGAGTGAATTAGTAGTGGTGAGGAACTTACCGTGTACTATTTCAGTGATTCTAGGTTCCGATTTTATTTTCGCTCGGAATATATGTATTACACCAGATCCGTTGTGCATAGAGATCGATGGGGAGAAGGTAGAATTACAGTCGGGAGAGGAGAATCTTCGCATAGATGGTGCTTCCTCCTTGCATGTAGTTGAAACCGGCTTATCAGATGACCAGGAGTATATCTCTGGGCGTTGTATGACGAGTGAGACAGTCGTGATTGATCCGTTCACAAGTGGAATGATCTCGTTAGAGACTGAAATTTCAGGATGGTCCTTTGGGTTATTCTCACCTAATCCTGGTAGTACTTTCGCTGCTATGCTGTGGCCAGGGATTGTACAGATGGTCCCGGGCGAGGCGGGAGGAAAGTCCAGGGTTTATGTTGCCTACACTAACGCCACCCTTGACCGGGTCAGTATATCTGGCAGGTACAGGGTGGGGACAATAGAACCGTTTGAGGAGATAATGTGGGACGAGAATCAGGAGGATGAGCAAGGGCAAATAACTGGTGTGACACAGGGAGAAGAGAGATTAACTAAGCTCTTTCTAAAAGTAGATGAGTTATGTCCACCGGAGACTAAGGAGAATGATGCTCTCAAACGTCTAGTGCGAAAGCATCCTCAAGTGTTTGCCTTGCCTGATGAACCACTGAATATTACACCTTATTTCCTCCATCACATCTGTGCAACAGGACCGGTTGTAAACCGTCGTCCTTATAAGGTACCGGTTAAGCATCACGAAACTCTTAGGCAACAGCTAAATGAACTAAGGGAGCAAAATATAATACGTCCTTCTAGATCACCATATTGTTCACCCTTGGTCCCGGTGGCCAAGAAGGATGGTGGACTAAGAATTTGTCTCGATTTTCGTCATTTGAATAAGCAGATTACATCAGACCCCTTCCCATTGCCAAACATTGTACAAATTCTTTCCCAGTTAGGAGAAAATACTGTATTCAGTAGCTTGGATTTGAGGCAAGGATACCATCAGATCCCTCTGGATGAGGCGTCACGACCGCTGACCGCATTTTCCTCACCAGACGGTCATTGGGAATATAATAGTCTACCGTTTGGCTTAAAAGATGCCTCTGCTGCGTTCCAAAGGATCGTTAACGAAGTCCTGATAGGACTGACAGGGCGTATCAGTCATACTTACCTGGATGACATAATTGTCTATGGTGAGGATTTTGATTCACATGTACAGAACCTAGATGAGGTCCTTGCCAGACTTAAGGAAGCTCAACTTACTCTTAAGTTAGAGAAGTGCAGTTTTTTCAAGGATGAAGTGTCCTACCTAGGACACTTAATTTCTGCAGAAGGCTTGCGGCCCCAACCGGATAAAGTCCAAGCCATAAGGGAAATTGCTGTTCCTAAGACACTGAAGGAACTCCAATCTTTCTTAGGGTTAGTTAATTATTACCGTAGATTCATAAGTGACTATGCTAAGATTGCTCTGCCTCTCACAAAACTGACTCGTGGAAAGAAGGAAGTGAAAAACAGTAAACAAAAAATCGAGTGGAACGATGTGGCTGATCAAGCTTTTAGAAGTCTGAAAAGTACCTTACTGACGACATCGTACTCAAGTTTCCCTCCTTTGATAAACCATTCTATCTGACAACTGACGCGAGTGGTACTGCGATAGGTGGGGTATTACAACAGGATGATGAGGATGGACACCTTAGACCGTTGACATATTTTAGTAGAGCATTAAATAAAGCTGAGCTTAATTATGCCACTATCGAGCAAGAAGCCTTAAGTATTGTGTACGCATTGCGGATAAATCGGCCTCTTGTCTTGGGATACGAAGTGATTGTGCAGACGGATCGCCGACCCCTCACGTGGCTCTTTAATGTGAAGGAGTCTTCTGCCAGAATACCTAGATGGCAGATACCGGTACAGGTTGCCGAATACGACTTAGAGGTATCCTACCTGCCAGGACACCAGAACCGAGTGGCTGACGCCTTGTCACGTCTTCGCAGAGAGCAAGACGAAGATATAGAACTTATAGCTGTTACGAGGTAAGTAGAGAGTGGAGGACACGACACATGGTCTTCTCATAGCCTTCATCAGCCTCTGAACCACGTACTCTCGTCTGCTTATACTTGCACTCCTCATAGTCCTAATCAGACCTCAGAGCTACCTATCCAAGCCGTATATTACTGTTATCCTGTGTACTTTTTATCGTTCTTCTTTTTTTCAATTTTTCTGGCCCCATTCATGCCATTCTGCGTTTTGTTTCAATCTTTTGCTCTCTTTATCTCATACTCTGTTCTTTTTAGTTTTGCTCTCTGGTCTTTTTCTCTCATCAAACCTCTTTTTTTCTAGTATTCCTGCCACGGTTCGCCAATTAAATATTTCACGGTTTATTATACAGATACGAGGCTGTAAATAATGACCAGGCAAGATGATATACTGTAGCCGTTGCGAATGAGACAGATATAAGGTAAAAGGTCAGACACAGACTTACATATGCACTTCTAAACTGAACTGTATTAAATATATATATATATATATATATAGAGAGAGAGAGAGAGAGAGAGAGAGAGAGAGAGAGAGAGAGAGAGAGAGAGACAGACAGAGTATAAATTTTTCTTTACAGAACACAACTCACACACCGTAAACACACACAGACACAGACACAGACACACACACACACACACCATCTTCTACTTGTACACAGAACAGGCGAAACGTGGACTGTTACACCCGTAGACTCTCAGAGAGCATCATTTCTTATATAGCGATTTTATGGGCGACCGAAGGTTAGGTTAGGTCACTTTGGGCAGGGTTTGGTCTGATTAGATAATTTTTGGTTGGGTTGGGTTCTGATCGACTAGATATAGACGGATTAGGTTAGATTGCTTTAGAATAGCTCGGTTTCGATATATTTTGGGTTGGGTTCTATTGGGTTGGGTTAGGCTGGGTTAGGTTTCGGTTGGGATTTGGTCATTTGAGGCTTAAGTGGGTTTCGTTAGGTCGGGTATGGTATGGTTAAGTGAGACTGGGTAGGATTAGGCAGGGTTAGATGCCGTTAGGCTGCGTCAGTATTAGTTAGTTTAGGTATGGGGGGGTTACGTGAGATAGTGAGATTCAATACAATTAGACTGGGTTAGATGAGGTTAACTTAGATTAGTTTGGGTTATTTTAGGTTGAATTAGGTCACTCGAGGTTAGGCCAGGTTCAGTTCGAGCAAATATGGATAGGTTAGGCGAGACTGGCCTAAAATAAGATTCTGAAAACGTTATAAACACAACCCCCTCCTCCCATCTGATTCTGTGACCTACGTCTTGGCTTCAGTCTTTCTCTCCCTATTTCACTCTCTCGTAAAAGTCTTGGTCCCTGTCGAAACGCCTAAATTTACTGCACTGTCAAAGTGGTTTATGCATTGCGGTCTTTTGTTGGTCGATCCTTCCAAAGTCAAGCATCACACGAGGTGGACGTGGTTTTGAGTGTGTGTGTGTGTGTGTGTGTGTGTGTGTGTGTGTGTGTGTGTGTGTGTGTTCGTGTGCGTTTGCGCTTGAAGCTGTGTGTACTTGAGTAATGCCCACATGCACACACAAAGGCCAGGACAGTAGTGTGTGTGTGTGTGTGTGTGTGTGTGTGTGTGTGTGTGTGTGTGTGTGTGTGTGTGTGTGTGTGTGTGTGCAAACGTGTGTACTTGGCTGATATCCACATGCATACACACAAAGGCCAGGACACACAGAGTAGTTGTTTATGTGTGTGGGTTTATGAATAGACTACACTTACACTCAGGCCAGGACAGACATAGGGTAGTGTGTGTGTGCTTATGTGTTTGTATGTGTTAACAGAATAAACATACAGAGTACCATGTGTGTGAACAGAATATGTAGAGTAGCATGTGTGTGTGTACGTGTGAATAGAATACACATGTAGACGTGTGTGCTACCCACACTGACACCCTCTAATTCTTTCAGCCAGGATTGGAGACGTAGCGTGTATATGTCAGGACTCCATATTATAATTACAAATCATAATAGATAGCATGATGGATAGATAGATAGACAGATAGATAGACAGACAGATAGAAGCAGCAAGTACGTGTGGACATTCAAGTGCATATACATACATACCAGTTCTCACAAACCACTTACTAAAGTCAGTCAATAATATCTTTACAAACACTCCCGACGCAGTGCCAAGCGACATAGGTTTCATAGTACAATTTTTTTTTTTTTCTAGGGACTTATGTGTATTAAACCTTAAGGATTCTTTAGTATGTTGCGTTTATTGTTTTGATATAGAAACAATTTCCATCAGTAACCTTCAGAATGACACCAAGGTGTAATGTACAAAATAATTCGCTATGGAAAACGTGTTAGGAAATCTCAAGAGTCACATATAATATGGGCCAAAACCTTATGACATCTAACCTTCAATCCGATGACCTAACAGTAATGAGGGGGAAGTGAAGACTAAAGCTCACCCTTTCAAGTAGGAAAGTCTGCTTCCTAAATGAATAAAATTGCTTGTCGGTATCCACACAATAATGAACCCCTTCAATACGATGTCTACTAGATTTAATTATTGCAACTACCAGGAGATTTTATTCAACTTATGACATCTCAAAACTCTTCACCTTAAGTGGAACTGCCGAGACAGACAAAGAAAGAGACAGACGGAAGCAGAGACTAACAGAGAGACAGAGGCACAGGCAGAGGAAGATTTAGAGAGAGAGAGATTGGATCAGTTACAAGGACAGGGAAAACTGAGGAGAGGAAATCAGGTAAGGAGAAGGGTAGAAAGACCGAGAGAGAGACTGAGACAGAGAGAAGGAGGCAGAGACAAACAACATGATGCAGAGGTGAGTGCATGCAACTGAATGAGGTAAACGTGAGAGGATGCCGGGTTTGGAAGTGGAGGAAATGGAACGATTCTTTCAGTCCAAAATGGAAGAGGCTGAAAGAGTGCGCACATATTCATTCACGCAAACACTGATACAAGCACTGATCAGCGCATGCACGCACACTAATACACGCAGGCACTAATAGGCACTGATACACACAGGCACTGAATCACACAGGCACAGATACACACAGGCATTGAATCACACAGGCACAGATACACACAGGCACTGATACACACAGGCACTGATACACTATCTATCTATCCATCTATATACCTAGGCTGCTTCCCCCAAGGAAAGGGAGGTAGCTGAGACAGGACGACACACTCCCCATTTACTCATCCATTCAAAGACGTTCATTCCCATCTTAGCCCCAAAGGGGAGAAAGGACAGATCCTCACCGCACCACACTGCACAAGGGTCAACTGCGCAATGCAATCAGTGACATCCGCAGCAGGGCCCGACAGCAGAGCTGCTTTACCCCTGCCACATCATAACAGACTCATCCCCTTACCTGCACCTGACCTGAAATAGCTGATCAGACCAAATGGGGGAGGATATCCCCTCAGGGCTGCGTCATCACTTATTCATTCACAATTTCTCTCCACCCATTTCTGTCACGCACAGCCACTCTTCCTTGCTCAACAGACGTCCCTCTTGCATCTAGCGCTCTCTTCACACTGTCCATCCATCCTATTTGTGGTCTTCCTCTCAGCCTTACACCTCTCACATCAGATCTAGTTATCTTTTTCAACAATCGCTCATTATCCATTCTCTCCATATGCCCAAACCATCGCAACACCCTCTGCTCAACTCTACCAGCCATCTCCCGAACAACTCCAGTTCTCCTTCGCACTTCATCATTCCGCACTCGATCCATAGGCATCACTTCACACATACTCCTCAGACACCTCATCTCCATTACATTCAAACTTTTCCTCTCTGCTACACCCATATTCCATATTTCAGCCCCATACAATGCAGTCGGTACCACAAGACCCTCATACAGCCTTCTCTTTACATCCATTCTAAGCGAACGACATCTAAACACTTTTTTCATTCCTCCCGGCACCTTTCCTACTTCATTTATTCTAAACTTCACTTCTGCATCCTTTAAGCGTCATGTTATAATGATTGATGAGGCAGAGCTCAAGGAGAGGATAGGAGAAGTTGTTGAATCAGTATCTGCTTTATCTGACCCTTTTGCAGCTGACATTAGATATCATCCAAAATGTTGGCAGCATTATGTGCAGAATTTAGGCAGGGAGTTTGAAAGTGGTGCCACAATGCATGTTCTGAGTGCTACCCTCCAGGAAGCAAGAGGAGTGTTCTTCAAGCATGTTGACAATGTTATCTTTGTTGAACATGAGATTCGCTCACTGCAATCCTTGCTTAATGATTATAAGCACATTGTCGGTGACTATGGCTATAGTGTTGGTGAAATGAAATCATCCTACTTAAAAGAACTGTTGTTGAATGAATATAAAGATAAAAGAGCATTTAAAGAGAGAGAAAACAAGAACAAAAGTGAGTGGGTGTATGATGTGAGTGGAGGAGGTGATTCTATTCACACTGCCATCACTTCGTACGGAATAAGCGATGATCAGCTCATTGAAAACTTAGCACCAAGATTGGCGCAAGAAATTAAAGAGGTTTCAACTCCAATGTGGCCACCCGATCTTGAAGAGCTAGAAGAGGGGGAAGAGATATCGCCACTGCTGCTAAAACTTCTAAGTTTACTGCAAACCCCATCAAGATAGACTGCTGATTTGAGCCCCACTACCCTCAGTCTTGCATCAATGATAACTTATCATGTGAGTAAAAAGCGTACATCTACAGTGATCAACACGGGGGTAACTGTTCATGGTATGACGAGGAGCAGAGAACTGACAGACACACTACACAAAGCTGGAGCATGCATCAGCTATGCAGATGTTCAGCTATTATACGACCACTGGACTCTACAAGATGTAAAGACTTCTTCATCATGCCCCCAAGAGATTGCTGACGCGAAACCAGCAATAGTAATCGTCGACAATGATGACTTCAAGGTGGGCTCAGTGACTGGCGATGCTTCTGGAGCACACCGAACGAACGTTATGTACATTCAGCCATTAGAGGATGAAGAAAAACGGGATAAACAAGGGCCAAGAATCATTAAGAAAAATGAGATTACAACAAAGTTGAAGCAGAAATGTAGGGAAATGACTCAGGTTCGGCAGTACAAGTGCCCTATGGGCAGTTCGAGCGAGCCCCCAGTGCGTCCTGAGGTGGAAAGAGTTGAGAATTGCACAAAGGTGCAAAGAATGCGATCCGTACTACACACTATCTGTCGAATGGATGACAAAGGTACAAGGACCTCCCCTGAGGCTCAACAAGTACCAGCATACAGTGGCTTCCAGTCTTGCTGTCAGTATCCACCACGGAAAAGCAAACCATACTATCATACTACATATCCAGAACCTCCTACCAAATCTGTACTGTATGACATTATGTTGAAGCTGACAAATGCAATAGAACAAAAAAGAATTCCATTTTCTTTCCTTGTTGGGGATATGCCAACCTACAAACTCATTCTGCAGCTCAAATCTGAATCCCCAGACAGGTTTCACAGCATCATTCCAATTATTGGAGCATTTCATCAACAAATGTCATACATGAACGCCATCTACAAAAGATTTAAGGGCTCAGGTATGGCAGATACATTAGTGGCGGCTGGTGTGATAGCAGGAGGATCTGTAGACCAACCCTTGCGAGGAAAACACTATAGAAGGGGTCTGAGATGCATACTTCTGTGGCGAGAGGATTTGATATACAAAAGGCTCCAAGGAATCCTTTGTAACAAAGAACCGTCTGATAACATCAAAGAAAAAATTGATGTTCTAAGGCATCCTTTAGACCAGTGATTTTCAACCAGTGTGCCGCGGCACACTGGTGTGCAGCGAAGCAACTGCAGGTGTGCCGTGGGAATTGGGGAAGGAAGATTGATCCTCCCTCAAACAACGTGCACATGGCAAATGTGACATCTATGAGTATGACACTATCATGTGTCACGGCATAATGACAATGAATTTAATTAATTGTGAATTTATATTATACCCTATTTGTGGGGGGCATATCACACTGTATGTACGAACTGGTAACCCTTATTCCGCCGGGCCTCCGGGCTAACGGATTTTCTCAGCCAGACGGGCCTTCACCACAGCGGCACTTGGACGCGCTGCCCGGCGCCCCTATTCCTTGTATACGTCTTAAAAGTGAAGATCAGGAGATATGGATAGATTTGTAATTAAGAAACGAACGTTACAAGATGAGAGCAGTGAAGCTAGTGTGGCCGGAACTAATTCTCGAAGCAAGACAATTAGGACAGACAGTATTAATTCCAAATCAGTTGTGCGACAGTATAAAGAAGACTACTTGTCCTTCGGATTCACTTCATCTGGAGAAGAGGAACCTCGTCCTGTCTGTGTTGTTTGTGGCGAAAGACTACCAAATCAAGCGATGGTTCCAAGTAAACTTAAAAGACATCTTCGGACAAAGCACTCTCATTTTTGTGAGAAATCAACTGAATATTTTAAAAGGCTTATCACTGACCAAACACGCCAGTCTCAACAAATCACCAGAATCACGACTGTATCTGCCAAAAATCAAGAAGCAAGTTATGCTGTTGCAGAAATAGTTGCCCAAAAAATGAAATCACATATAATTGCAGAGTCGGTAATATTACCAGCATGTAGCAAAATTGTGAACATCAGGTTTGGTGAAAAATGTGAAAAAGAGATTTTGAAAATCCCAATGTCAGATAACACCATCAGTCGTCGTATTTCTGATATGTCTCAAGACGTTGAGTCACAAGTCATAGCTTGTATCAAATAAATGAGAATTTTTGCCATCCAGTTGGATGAGTCAATTGACATCACTGGAAAAACTCAGCTGTTAGCATTTATCAGGTTTGTTTGTAATGAAGACATAATTGAACAATTTTTATTTTGCAAACCACTTCCAGAATCAACACGACGTCAAGATATTTTTGAGGTGGTTGACAGCTATTTCAGCTCAAATGATTTGTCATGGAAATCATGCATGAGTATTTGCACAGATGGTGCCCCTTCCATGTCAGGGAGAATAAAAGGATTCATTGCACTTGCAAAACAGTAAAACCCTGGCATTGTTTTTACACATTGTTTCCCGCATAGAGAGGCCCTTATTTCAAAATCATTAGTTCCTGACTTGCAGCAAGTATTAGATGAGACAATCAGAATAGCTAACTATATCAAAAGTGGACCATTAAAATCAAGGTTTTTTTCAAGTCTTTGTTCTGCCATAGAATCTGCTCACACACAACTGCTACTGCACACAGAAGTGAGGTGGCTATCTCAAGGGCGAGTTCTTTCAAGGTTTTATGAACTAAGAGAGGATCTTCTTACATTTTTAACTTCAGAAGGGTCTCAACTGGCTGACCTACTTAGTGATGAAACCTGGTGCAATAAAGTGGCATTCCTAGCTGACATTTTTCAAGCACTGAACACTCTCAATAAGAGTATGCAAGGAAAGAATGAAAACATTCTTACTTGTACAAATAAAATTTATGCATTTAAGGAAAAACTAACGTTGTAGGGATTCAGAATAAAAAAAGAGAACAAATTTGAAATGTTTGAATTAACAAAAGATTGCAGACTGGACAAAAATCTTCTTACGTTGATTCTACAAAGCTTGTCGCTACTGAGTAAGAACTTTGAAAAGTATTTTCCATCACTTGAGATATCGTGCTTGGACTGGGTAAGAAATCCGTTTGTGGCAAGTACGTACGAGTCAGCAGAGCTAACAGTTACCGAAGAGGATGAGCTGACAGAAATTAGGAATGACAGAGCACTAAAACTAAAGCATGAATCCACAAACATGACTACTTTCTGGTTGTCCCTTTGAGACGAATACCCTACCATTACTAAGAAAGCAGTTGGAGCTCTTCTTCCTTTCTCAACTTCCTATCTGTGTGAGACTGGCTTCTCTGCAATGAACACAGTAAAAAACAAGAACAGGTCGTGGCTTCAGACACTGGAGGAGGACTTGAGGGTATGCCTCTCCACCATTCGACCTCGGATGAGGCACATTATGAAACAACAAGGTCAAATTTCCCATTGATAACTGTATGTATGGAGAAGGCTTTTATTTTTAGTCATGTTTTTACTTAAATAAAATCAATATCTTCAGTTTTAAATTTTCATGTACATTTCTAATGGCTAGTAACTATATCAAGGACATCATGTTTTATTGCCCACTGATATTTCTGTTTGAACAGGCGTTTTATTTTTAATGGTTATTGTGCTCGAATAAAATTAGTATCTTTAGTTTCAAATCTTCCCATTATTTCTAATGGCTAGTAACTTTATCAAGGACATCATGTTTCATTTCCCAATGTTTTTTGTATCCATGAAAAGGCCATTTATTTTTACATATGCTTGTGCGTGAATAAAATCATTATTTTGTGTTTTAAATCTTCATAATTTTTATTGTGTTTGATAGCTGGTAACTTTGTCAAGGACATCATATTTCACTGTAATTTTGGAGTAATAAATATGCAGAAGAAAGTAATATTTTGAAAACCTTGATAATCCATAAAAAATAATAAATAATTGACAGTAATTAACATGCTTGACGTATGCATGTCATTAGTTCTACTTTGAAATACTGATGGTGTGCCTCGTCCATTTTACGCCTGGCTTGGTGTGCCGTAAGAGAAAAAAGGTTGAAAACCACTGCTTTAGACACTCAAACTGAAGTCCTTGCAAACACTTATCAAAGTCTTGAAGAAGATGATGAGTTCAAAGAGCTAGCGGAAAAGGTTTACGAACAAACCGGGTCGGACATGGGAGACTTTTGGATTTCTTTCTTAGAAATGTCTGATCCACTCGCCCAAAACATACATGCTTGTCACTCACAGAATGGGCCAGAGTATATCTCCTCATCATATGATATGCTACCTGGACTGCTAGCATACAACAACAACGAGTACGCACGCTATTTGTCAGATTTCTGGGCAATGCTATCTACGTTACCAGAGACCCAGAAATCATGGTTTAACCAAAATTTTGCTCAATCAATGTCAGGTCTTCCTTATTCTTGCATGCCACTTGACATGTGGATTGAGACAACAAACCTAAACTCGAAGTTAAAACAAGGGTGGCTTAATCTTTTGCAAAATGAAAAGCAGTTGTTCTCAACCACAAGAAATGCTAACAATATTGCAAGAATTAAGTCTGCACTTAACAAAAGTCTCAACTGTAAGCGACGAAATAGAAGACACAAGGAGTGTCAACCTGCAAGATTAAAGATGGATGAAGAAGCTGTTCAAGACTTGCTTGTATGTCTTCAAGACTTCAATGTCGACCCATTCGACACTTCAAATCCAACACTAAGATCACTCCAATCAGGCATCATTGCTCCACAAGATGTAATCGATGACACCAAAGCCGCTCTCCCAGAAGCCAGAGACCAGATTGGGACACTTTTTGAGGAGCGGATTTTCTCAAAATCAAAAAACATTAGTGCAAGAATCGACACAAGAAAGAGGAAAAATTTTGACAGAATTAAAATTTGTGGACAATCAAGTGCACAGATGAAGATGACTGACATGGAAAGGTCAGGGTTAGCGGCAGTGTTGAGTCTTGTAGAAGGGTTGGGTGCCGTTGACCTTGAAAGAGTTTTGAGTGGAAGGGTGACCGAGGAGAGTTTGTCATTATTCAATGCCGATGGTTCCATGAGAAAAACAGCAAAAAGGAAGCCTCTTGATTACTTCAGCTTTGAACCAACATCAGCCAGCCTAGATGACTATGTCAGCATCATTGACATGGGCATGATCTGGAGACTTGCATCTCCAACAGCAGAAGACCGAGAGGCTAAGAGACGGGATGGGGATTGTTATAGATGGATTCACTATCTCACAAAAATACATGACCTAATCATCTCTAGACATCCCCGTGCCACCACCATTATTCTGGTGAATGACAGATATGATTTATCCCACTCAATCAAAGATGATGAGCATGACCGCCGAATCGCTAAACACGGGAGACAGCCAAAGAAATATCCAAAGCTCCAAGAAAAATTGCCGAATCAAAGTGACCTTCAGTCTGTCATGACAGATGAAAGTAACAAAAGGAGACTGCAAATTATGATAAAAGATTTCTTGTCGCAAAGGGAAGTCAGAAAAAAGTTCTTGTACTGTGAAGGCGGCAATGCAACATTCCTAGAATTGAATGAGGAAAAAGAAGACTTTGCATTTTCCCATGCAGAGGCAGACACAATGATATTTTCTGCATATGCCAAGCTGCGCAGCAATGGCATCACAGCACCTGTCATTGTTGACAGTGAAGACACGGATGTCTATGTTCTAGCAGCGTTTGTTTCTCATGATATCCAAGGTGAACTATACATAAAGCGAAAGAGAGCTCACATCAGCTGTCGAAACATGCTTGAGCCAGAAATTGCAAAGGTCATCATAGCTGCTCACATCATCACAGGCAGCGATCACACTTCTGGCTTTTACGGCCATGGCAAAAAATCAGTCATCAAGAAGCTTTCTGAAGACCCTGAAGCCCAAGAACTTTTGGTGAATGTAGGAAAGTGTTTAAATCTGGACGATGACACTAAAAGGGAAATGGAAACATTTGTGTTGACAAAAATATATGGAGAAAGTGCTGGCATCTCATGTGGACAAGCAAGGGCATCAAAGTGGAGGAAACAAAAGAGGAAAAGCACCGTCACTCTTCCACCTGACCAGGATTCGCTATCAAACCATTTACAGAGAACCAACTACATCACTTCCTGTCAGATACATTTCAGAAACAAAGACCACCCATCTCCTATTTCCCATGGTTGGGAACTAAGGAGTGGGAGGTGTCGACCAATTCGTCACACCCTTCCACCTCTGATACAGCAAGCTCAGTGTGCTGCTAGAGAAGACAGGGATCCACAGAGAAGACGAACAGATTGTCATGGCGAGGAAAGTGGCAGTGAAACTGATGATGGCCAAAGTGAGTTTGGACAGTCAACTGACTCAGATGAGGATATTTAGGTGAATCTTGCCTTTCGTGTGACTTGTTAATAATAAGTACATATTCATCTATAAATGTAAATATTTATTTGAAATTTTTATAATGTAATATGTCTGAAATTAATTGCAATATGGCCTGTGTTCAAGATCAAGTAATCTTGGAAATATAACACATGTAAGCACTCACACACACACATACACACACACACACACACACACACACAAACACACAAATCAATTGTATATTTTGCTTCTTTATGACAGATGATTTCATTTGACACCGGTTTCAACCTGATCAGATGCCTTTGATGAAAAAATGCAAAAATGATGTTATAATCCAAATATGACGTTACATCTCAATATCATATATTCGTAAGTCAGTAAAAATGTAATTTTCAACATTAATTTATCCTTGGCTTTGAGTCATAATTTTAAGGAAGTATGTGATATTTTGTTTTTGCCTTTTTTGCTTATCATTGAATGTCAGCCATCTTGGAATTTCTCCTCTACCAGAGTTAGCCCACCATTTTGAGAGGGACATGGGAGCTAAAATGTTTAATTAACATCTAAAGATCATGAAAATAAAATAAAACCTTTCTTTCAAAGCCACGGTCACGGGACTTTTTATTTGACCCTACTATTGGCATTATCATTAGCTCTCATCATTAGGCATTATCATTATCAACAGCTCTGCCTCCTTTTCCCACCCAAGGATGGGGTGAGGAATTCTCAATTAAAATTTCATAAGTAGGGGAGCAACTGTAATACTCTGTACATCTCAACTTGGCTAAGAGTGATTTAGAAAGGATGCAAAGTCAGTATTGCCATCCTTGTCTTACTCTGCTTCAGGGCTTTGGGGATTGGCCTGCAAATGACACAAATCTTTGCCAAGTCAAGGTGGACAAACCAAAAATTTTCTAACTCACTTTTCAGAAGGGCGGTAATAGCCATAGTTGTAGTGGTAGGTGTAGTAGTAGCAGTAGATAAGATTTGAAGACAGATGGCCTAGGGTAACCTCTTCTGACCAGTTAATTTCCCCACAGGTTAAAGGCCACTGTGTCACAAGGAGCCTGCAGCACCAACCCCAATGTAGCATTGTTGCCCATCGCAGCATCGACATCAATCGCAGCATCACTAACCCCATCGCAGCATCGACATCAATCGCAGGATCACTAACCCCATCGCAGCATCACTAACCCCGTCGGCAGTGGTAACACCAACACAGCAACAACGGAAACATCAACACAAGTTTCACAGGCAGCCCCTGAAAATGTGGCAGGTTTTTAGGAGATAATCTCAGCTCTGTTGATAATTTAACTCTTTGTCTGTGGAGGTGTTCAATACAGATCTTAGTTAAGTCTTAATGCATTGGAGCTGGAGTGGCACTACTAGGATGAAAGGGGGGAGATTGCCTTCCCTATCCCCCAACAGGAGAAAGGTGGACTACAGAAGGGTAACTCAGCCTGCCATCCACTGAATTCATATTCTGATGGGCCTGGGGTTGCAACTACTACAGCTACTAGTACACGAGAACAAATATGAACAAATCCATTTTACATCATTTGTCTGGCTCAATTCTCTGGTAATAGTCCCTCATGTACTTCCTTATTCCCAGAAAGGAAGATTGTGGACTGCAGCAGAACATGACAATCCTATGGTTCTGCATTATTTACATAAGTCTTAATGACTAGTATTATTCTTGTGTTACTCTTTTGTTACTACGCAAGACTGAATATGAAAAGATAGCAGTTTAGATAAATAGGTAGTAGGAAACGGGGTTGTAGATAGACTTAATTTCTTCACAGAGAGGGCTGTCTCCTAATATGAATAAAACAGTCTGGTGGTAGCAAGTATAAACTATATGACATCAGCAGAAGGCCCCGTACTACAGGTCCCTTTGGCAAAATAAAAGATGTCACAGCCAAAAGAAAAAAAAAAATCCTGCACTTTTCCCCCCATGTAAGATGAGGTACTTTAACTGGTTATAATAATAATAATAATAATAATAATAATAATAATAATAATAATCTATCTATCTATCTATAGCCCGACGCCCTAATGCCGCAAAGGGTGGCCGCAGACAAAACGCCTCCAAGTCACTCTGTCACCCACCATTTGACTACCCTCCCCCCAACTCACCCCCCCCCTCCCTCATATACCTCTCAACTCCATCCCTCCACCTCATCCTCGGTCTACCCCTCCCTCTCCCTCCCTCCACCTCACCTACATACACCCTCTTAGTCAGTCTTTCATTCTCCATTCTCTCCACATGTCCAAACCACCTCAGTGTATTTCTCCTAATCTTTTCAACCACATCCACATCTACCCCACAACGTTCCTTCACTTCTTCATTCGTCAACCTGTCCCTCCATGTCACTCCAAGTGCTCCTCTCAAGTAACTCATTTCCACTGCTCTCACTCTTGACTTGTTCCCCTCTTGCAAGGTCCACGCCTCGCTTCCATACGTCAGGGTAGGGATCACAATACCATCATGCAGTGACTTCTTAACTTCCATACTCACCTCTCTATTTCTCATCACTGCTTTCAGTGTACCAACAACCTTTCTTCCCTGCTGTACCCTTTCACGTACTTCATCCCCCAAAGTTCCATCCTTACTCATCACACTACCCAAGTACTTGAATGCACTCACATTCTCCATATCCTCACCATCCAACCTCACTGCACACTCTGTAACTTCATTCCTCTCAAACACCATAACTTTTCTTTTGTTTACATTAACTTTCAGCTTCCTCCTCCTACACACTGTCCCAAATTCATTCACCAAACCTTGCAACTCCCATTCATCTTCACTCAACAATACTGTATCATCAGCAAACAGCAACACCAGAAGCTTCCAAATCTCACCCTCATTCATTAGGGCCACCCCCACATCTACTGCCCTAACCTTCACCTCCTTTACAACCCCATCCATATATATATTAAACAGCCATGGAGACATCACACACCCCTGTTTCAGTCCCACATTGAGATCAAAGAACTCACTCAGCTCACCATCCACTCGCACCGTAGCCCTAGCTCCCTCGTACATACTCTTCACAGCACTCAACAATTTCCCCTCCACTCCATATATTCTTAATACCTTCCACATACCTTGCCTATCTATTCTGTCATAAGCTTTCTCCAAGTCCATGAAGGCAGCATACACTTTCCTTCCCTTCTCTAGATACTTCTCCACTAAACATCTTAGAACAAATATCTGATCTACACACCCTTTTCCCTTCCTAAATCCCCCTTGTTCTTCTCCAACTAGCTCCTCTGTCATATGCCTAACCCTATCAATGAGTATTCTACCACATATTTTACCAGTCACACTAAGAAGGCAAATACCCCTATGGTTACCACATACTTCTCTCTCCCCTTTTCCTTTGTACAGAGAAACAATTATACCTGATTTCCAGTCCTCTGGAACCCTTCCCTCTTCCCAAGCCAATCTACACAACTTCCATAACCACTCCACAACAATCTCACCCCCATACCTAGGCATTTCACCACACACTCCATCAATTCCTGGGGCCTTTCCCAGCTTAATCTTCTTCATCGCTTCCACTACTTCCGACCTACTGATCTCTTCCTCCCTCCTCTCATCCCTTCTTCTCCCAGCCATTCCCCAACCACTTATACTCACACTGCTCTCACTCTCTATATTCAACAAATCCTCAAAGTGCTCCTTCCATCTCCTCAATTTCTCTCTCTTCTCCACCAACAATCTATTATTCCTATCTTTCACTCCCCTACTATTTCCCCTTTCACACTGCCTTACTTTCTTTAACTCCTTCCAAAACAATTTCTTACTCTCCCTCCATTTCACACTCAGATTCCTCCCAAACTCTTCATTCACTTTCTTCTTACTCTCCTTCACCAGTCTCTTAACCTCCCTTCTACTGCTCACATATACCTCTCTCTTCTCTCTCTCATCTTCTCCCCTACCTCTACTCGCCAACCATTCATCATATGCCTTCTTCTTTTGTTCCACAGCTCGTTTCACCTCATCATTCCACCATGCAGTCCCTTGCACACCCTTGCATCTCCTCCTCACTCCACAAACCGCCTCACACGCTGCGCTTATCTCTTCCGTGAATATCTTACATACGTCTTCCACCCCTTTCATCTGCTCTAGCTCATACCTTCCCAATCTTTCTTCCACTATGCTCTTATACTCTGTCATTTTCTCACTAACTTGCAATTTCTCCACTCTTCTCACAGGAGCTGCTTCCTCCTGTCTTCCCCTTCGTCTCCTCAATCACTTTCTTTGCAGCTCTACCTTGGCCATCACTAAGTGATGGTCCGAGACTCCATTCCCCCACCCTCTCCAAACTCTTGCATCCAACACTTGTCTTCTCATTCGCTCATCCACACACACGTAGTCTATCATTGCCTTTCGTTCAACAAGTTCACCATCCATCCTCCTCATTACTCTCCATGTATAACGGTGGATCATCTTATGATGAAAGTAGGTGTTTGCTATTGCCAACCCCTTACCAGCACCGATGTCCACCAAAGCACTACCATTCCCATCTACTTCAGCTGGCACACCCCACTGACCAACCACTCCATCCACTCGTACATTCTCAACTATACCATTCATGTCTCCAATCAACAGCACTCTCTCGCTCCACTCAAACTTGTCCATACATGCTTCTAATAATAATGATAATAATAAATCATCCATCATCCAATCCTACATCGGCCAATGAGGCAAGTTGTTCCTAACATTTAAGATGAGAGTGACCAGCCTCACTCATCCCTGAATGGCATTACATGAGCAATAAACTCCAACCACCCCTTGGATATAAACCTTCACCAGCTCAATCCAACTGGAACATCACAATTACCCACTAAGTCACCAGGCACAAAAATTTGGTTATATGATTACCATCCAGTACAGTAAATGTTTCCCTGGTGTACAGGAAACCATTTGGCTTGTCACTCAGTGTAGAGTCACCCACAGGCAGAAGGAAGGGGAAAGAATGAAGGAAAGAAAGACAGAAGAGGGGGTGTAAAGTCACCTGTAAGCAGAAGGATGAGGAAAGAATTAAGGAAAGAAAGAGAGAAGAGGATGGAAGGAAAGAAGGATGGAGGAGAGGAAAGGGCAGACCCCCGAGAGCAGCTCTACATCGAGTGAGTGGATGGTGAGCGCTCCCACCTACCACAAATAATAATAATAGTAATAATAAAAAGCACTTTAATAACCCTGTCTCCTGCCATTTCACTGATCCCCCCCGCTCAAATACCTCTCCATTCCTACCTTATCCTCAGTCTCCCTATCCTTCTCCCTCAACTCCCTATTCCAAATGAGGAGGATGGTGGACCGTAGTAGAAAGGGAACTTCTGGTTTCCTGTCCAGGCAGCTGGTTGGTATTAATTTGGCTTTCTTCTCCCCCCCTGCTCCCTCTCTGTAGGCGGTTTCCATGGCTCAGTCAACTCACGCACCTGAAAATATACTACACATTAGTTCTTTCCTTTCAAACCTTGATTAACAAAAGTAGCTTATTGGCAGCAAGAACATTATCATCTGGAGACAACATGAGTTAAATAACTTGTCAATAACAAATGCAAGATGTTTTCAATAATAATTCATCCATCCATCCATCATCCAATCCTACATTGCCCCATGTGGAGCATAGGAGCCCGGGGCTAAGTAATTGCTCCCGACAATTATGATGAGAGTGACCTGCCTCACTCATTCCTGAGTGGCATTACATAAGCAATCAACCCCAACCACCCCTTGGATATAAACCTTCACCGGCTCAATCCAATTGGAACATCACAATTACCAACTAAGTCACCAGGCGCCAAAATTTGGTTATATGGTTACAACCCAGCATAGTAAATGGTTTCCTGGTGCACAGGAAACCATTTGACTTGTCACTCAGTGTAGTCACCCACAGGCTGAAGGAAGGGGAAAGAATCAAGGAAAGAAAGACAGAAGAGGGAATGTAAAGTCACCCGAAGGCAGAAGGACAAGGAAAGAATGAAGGAAAGAAAGACAGAAGAGAATAGAAGGAAAGAAGGATGGAGGAGAGGAAAGGGCAGACACCCGAGAACAGCGCTACATCGAGTGAGTGGATGGTGAGCGCCCCCACCTACCACAAATAATATATAATAATAGTAATAATAATAACTACTTTGAGAATAACGAGAACTACTCTAAGTCTCAATGGCATGCCTAATGGGCCACATCCCCACACATCATTCAAGCCCCTGAAATCCTGATACCACAACACAGGCATAACTATCCACACACATGCATTTCATAAAAACCATCCAATAATCCATCCAACTTTTCAAGTTAAATAAGTGCTGTCAACCCTCATCATGTACTCCCCCATACAAATGTCATCCAATCATCATCTATCTGCTCAGAAAAAAATCAAACACACACCAAAATGAGATACTGGTCTCTGGTTTGAATAAATCTACACTACCTGTCTACCTATAGCAGGACGCCTTAATCCTGTAAGGGGTGGCCACAAACAAATTGCCTCCTAGTCACCCTGTCTCCTGCCATTTCACTGATCCCCCCCTCTCCTATACCTCTCCATTCCTACCTTATCCTCAGTCTCCCCTTCCTTCTCCCTCAACTCCCTATGCCAAATGAGGAGAATAGTGGACTGTAGGAGAAAGGGAACTTCTGGTTTCCTGTCCAGGCAACTGGCTGGTATTAACGTGGCAGCTGGTTGGTATTAATTTGGCTTTCTTCTCCCCCCCTGCTCCCTCTCTGTAGGTGGTTTCCATGGCTCAGTCAACTCACACACCTGAAAATATACTATACATTAGTTCTTTCCTTTCAAACCTTGTTAATCAAGCTTGTTGGCAGCAAGAACATTATCATCTGGAGACAATATGAGTTAAATAACTTGGCAATACCAAATGCAAGATGTTTTTAATAATAATTCATCCATCCATCCATCATCCAATCCTACATTGCCCCATGTGGAGCATAGGAGCCCGGGGCTAGGCAATTGGTCCGAGCAATTAAGATGAGAGTGACCAGCCTCACTCATCCCTGAGTGGCATTACATAAGCAATCAACCCCAACCACCCCTTGCATATAAACCTTCACCGGCTCAATCCAATTGGAACATCACAATTACCCACTAAGTCACCAGGTGCCAAAATTTGGTTATATGGTTACAACCCAGCATAGTAAATGGTTTCCTGGTGCACAGGAAACCATTTGACTTGTCACTCAGTGTAGTCACCCACAGGCTGAAGGAAGGGGAAAGAATCAAGGAAAGAAAGACAGAAGAGGGAATGTAAAGTCACCCGAAGGCAGAAGGACAAGGAAAGAATGAAGGAAAGAAAGACAGAAGAGAATAGAAGGAAAGAAGGATGGAGGAGAGGAAAGGGCAGACACCCGAGAACAGCGCTACATCCAGTGAGTGGATGGTGAGCACCCCCACCTACCACAAATAATATATAATAATAGTAATAATAATAACTACTTTAAGAATAACGAGAACTACTCTAAGTCTCAATGGCATGCCTAATGGGCCACATCCCCACACATCATTCAAGCCCCTGAAATCCTGATACCACAACACAGGCATAACTATCCACACACATGCATTTCATAAAAACCATCCAATAATCCATCCAACTTTTCAAGTTAAATAAGTGCTGTCAACCCTCATCATGTACTCCCCCATACAAATGTCATCCAATCATCATCTATCTGCTCAGAAAAAAATCAAACACACACCAAAATGAGATACTGGTCTCTGGTTTGAATAAATCTACACTACCTGTCTACCTATAGCAGGACACCTTAATCCTGTAAGGGGTGGCCACAAACAAATTGCCTCCAAGTCACCCTGTCTCCTGCCATTTCACTGCTCCCCCCCTCTCATATACCTCTCCATTCCTACCTTATCCTCAGTCTCTCCTTCCTTCTCCCTCAACTCCCTATGCCAAATGAGGAGGATGGTGGACCGTAGGAGAAAGGGAACTTCTGGTTTCCTGTCCAGGCAGCTGGCTGGTATTAACGTGGCAGCTGGTTGGTATTAATTTGGCTTTCTTCTCCCCCCCTGCTCCCTCTCTGTAGGCGGTTTCCATGGCTCACTCAACTCACGCACCTGAAAATATACTACACATTAGTTCTTTCCTTTCAAACCTTGATTAACAAAAGTAGCTTGTTGGCAGCAAGAACATTATCATCTGGAGACAACATGAGTTAAATAACTTGGCAATACCAAATGCAAGATGTTTTTAATAATAATTCATCCATCCATTCATCATCCAATCCTACATTGCCCCATGTGGAGCATAGGAGCCCAGGGCTAGGCAACTGGTCCCGAAATTTAAGATGAGAGTGACCAGCCTCACTCATCCTTGAGTGGCATTACATAAGCAATCGACCCCAACCACCCCTTGGATATAAACCTTCACCGGCTCAATCCAATTGGAACATCACAATTACCCACTAACCCACCAGGCGCCAAAATCTGGTTATATGGTTACAACCCAGCATAGTAAATGGTTTCCTGGTATAGATATAATTTCCATCAGTAACCTTCAGAATGACACCAAGGTGTAATGTACAAAATGATTCGCTATGGAAAAGGTGTTAGGAAATCTCAAGTCACATATAATATGGCCCAAAAGCTTATGACATCTAACCTTCAATCCGATGACCTAACAGTAATGAGGGGGATATGAAGACTAAAGCTCACCCTTTCAATTAGGAAAGTCTGCTTCCTAAATGAATAAAATTGCTTGTCGGTATCCACACTATAATGAACCCCTTCAATACGATGTCTTCAAGATTTAATTATTGCAACTACCAGGAGATATTATTCAACTTACGACATCTCAAAACTCTTCACCTTAAGTGGAACTGCCGAGACAGACAAAGAAAGAGACAGACGGAAGTAGAGACTAACAGAGAGACAGAGGCACAGGCAGAGGAAGATTTAGAGAGAGAGAGAGATTGGATCAGTTACAAGGACAGGGAAAACTGAGGAGAGGAAATCAGGTAAGGAGCAGGGTAGAAGGACAGAGACAGAGACTGAGACAGAGAGAAGGAGGCAGAGACAGAGAACATGATGCAGAGGTGAGTGCATGCAACTGAATGAGGTAAACGTGAGAGGATGCAGGGTTTGGAAATGGACGAAATGGAACGATTCTTTCAGTCCAAAATGGAAGAGGCTGAAAGAGTGCATAGGATGGGACCAAGAAAGAGGAAGGAGAAAATAAGTTACTTAATGACCAAGTGTAAGATGGTGAATTGAAGTAGGAAATGCAAATGTGGAAGACAGGAAGACAAAAGATTATTAATGAGCAGTGGAAAATAGTGATTTGAAAGCAGGAAAAGCATACATGGAAGGCAAGACAATGCTTGATAGTGTCCTGGTACCAACACAGACGTCAGGCAGTGAAATCTGAACAGTGATAGCGAGGTAAACAAAGAATATTTACACTCCCACTATATTTTGCATTCTGAAGTAAGGCGAAGAGCTGTGAAATACAACACTTTCTGTTTAAATTTTAACAATTGAACAGAAGACAGAGCTGTGAAATAACTATGCACCTCACATTTCAAGAAATATATTATATTTAAACTATTTTTTTAGCATAAACATATATTTTGGCTACTCAGAACTATCATACACGCTGAAATGTATGGGAATATACTGTTTGGTTTCAGTTTCATGGATGGGAGAGAGTTCGTTACCTTTCTGTTTGATTTAGTTCAGGAAGACAGCTGTTCAGGAGAGGAGCATAAACACCCCAAAAGGGAGGGAGAGAGAGAGAGAGAGAGAGAGAGAGAGAGAGAGAGAGAGAGAGAGTATATATTTTTCCTTATAGAAAACATCTCACATACCCGAAACACACACATATACACACTCAAACAGACAGACACACACACAAACTCATACTTGTATACCGAACCGGCGAAACTTGGACTTTTACACCCGTAGACTCTCAGAGAGCATAATTTCTTATATAGCGATTTTATGGGCGACCGAAAGTTAGGTTAGGTCACTTTGGGCAGGGTTTGGTCTGATTAGATAATTTTTGGTTGGGTTGGGTTCAGATCGACTAGACATAGACGGATTAGGTTAGATTGCTTTAGAATAGGTCGGTTTTGATATATTTTGGGTTGGGTTCTATTGGGTTGGGTTAGCCTGGGTTAGGTTCGGTTGGATTAGGTTATTTCATGCTTGACTGGGTTTCGTTAGGTCGGGTATGGTATGGTTAAGTGAGACTGGATAGGATTACGTAGGGTTAGATGCGGTTAGGCTGCGTCAGAATTGGTTACGTTAGGTATGGGGAGGTTACGTGAGATAGAGAGGTTAAATACAATTAGACTGGGTTAGGTGAGGTTAAGTTAGCTTAGTTTGGGTTATTTAAGGTTGAATTACGTCATTCGAGGTTAGGCAGCGTTCAGTTCGAGCAAATATGGATAAGTTAGGCAAGACTGGCTTAAAATAAGACTCACAAAGCGTTATAAACACAACCCCCTCCTCCCATCTGATTCTGTGACCTACGTTTTGGCTTCAGTCTTTCTCTCCCTGTTTCACTCTCTCGTAAAAGTCTTGGTCCCTGTCGAAACGCCTAAATTTACTGCAATGTCAAAGTGGTTTATGCATTGCGGTCTTTTGTTGGTCGGTCCTTCCAAAGTCAAGTATCGCGGAGGTGGACGTGGTTTTGTGTGTGTGTGTGTGTGTGTGTGTGTGTGTGTGTGTGTGTGTGTGTGTGTGTGTGTGTGTGTGTGTGTGTGTGTGTGTGTGTGTGTGTGTGTGTGTGTGTGTGTGTGTGTGTGTGTGTGTGTGTACTTCAGTAATGCCCACATGCACACACAAATGCCTGGACAGTAGTGTGTGTGTGTGTGTGTGTGTGTGTGTATTAAAAAAAAAAATGGATAGACAGAGAGGGAGGCGGGGTGCGTCAGCATCCATGTTCTTGAGTATCCCAAGCGTTTTAAGCCAAATTACATGCGCTGGGGAGACAGTTGGACTTTGCACCTTACGTCAGGGATCCATAAGGCCTATTTTCCCTCATCCAGGTCGGCGTTGGTATAGGGAAAAATTACCCTTCAGTTACCGACCCTTAAGGATCGGGATGGGGCCACAGGGGGTAGTTCCACTCTATAAACTTTATCCAAAAACAAGCACCTTTTCCATGTTCTCTTTCTTCTTTCCTTATCCATCCGTTCCTTCCTTTCCCCCCTTCCTTCCTAACCTCCTTTCCTCGCTACCTCCGTCCTTCCTTCCTTCTTTTCGTCTCCACCTTCCCTTCCCTTTCCTTCCTTCCTACCTTCCTTCCTTTCTTCTCTACCATCTCCTTCCTTCCTTCCTTCATTCATTCACTCATTCATATCCTACTTCCCTCCCTCCCACCCTCCCTTTTTCCCTTCCTTCCTCGCCACCACGGCAGGATGCAAGAGGCAGCCACTTTTCCCTGCGTGTGGTTGTAAACGTGGGCGATAATCTGTATTTATAAGGTAAGTCTTCCCCTGAGGCGGCTTATAGGGACTCACCGATATTGGAAGGAGAGGGACTGGAGGCAAAGTGATGGACGAGATGCGTGTGAAGGAAGAGACGGAGAGAAAAAGTGACCAACAAGATGAGGGGAAGAAGAAAGGAGTGTTGGAGGAAAGAAGGAAGAAAGGACGGGGGGGGGGGGAGGAAGTGGGTGAGGAGATGAAATAAAGTGAGGAAGGATAAACGAAGTGAAGAGAAAAAGAGATGAAACTATAGCCTGCAAGACAAAGTGCTGGGAGGTGGGGTTGCCATGCCCGTACAAAAAAAAGTTTCATTTCCAGTCCTACACTCCTATCAGTTTCAGTTGCATTATCTGACAGGCGGGGAACTAGGGGTCAAAAACCAATCTTCCTCTTCCCCATGGATAGCATTATATTCCTACAGGTATATATCTTCATACTTAAGTCTTTCTATTAATTTAAGGTCTGGCCACAGTAAAAAGAAAGCAAAGTCTAACCAGATTGTAAATTTATATGACCAATCTCTCTCTCTCTCTCTCCTGTTTTGTAAGGCAACCATCAACTAATTTCCTCTCCTCCTCTTCCTCCTGCTTCTCTGCCGTCCATCATCGGCTTATCTCTCTCCCCTCTCTCTCTCCCTTTCTGTCACCCATTATTTTCTCCATCCATTTGCATCCCTCGCATTATCCCCTCATTTGTTCCCCTAATCTCTCTCTTCTCTAATCTCTGTCTGTTTGCCCGTCTGTCTTTATGTCTATTTATCTACATTGTTACTCTCCCCCACCTCCTATTCTCACATCCCTCCCACCCCCCACCTCTCTCTCTCTCTCTCTCTAACACGTCTATATTTTGAACTGAGGGTTGTACTTTGTAGGCAAACCTAATCCTCTTACATACACATCTCTCTCTCTCTCTCTCTCTCTCTCTCTCTCTCTCTCTCTCTCTCTTAACTGCCTTAACAGAAACGAACTGTAATATTCCTCATACTAATGACGGACTGATATAGACAGATAAATATTGAGAGAGAGAGAGAGAGAGAGAGAGAGAGAGAGAGAGAGAGGAACAGAAGCACAGCCGGCAAAAGAGCAAGAAGATGAAAGGCCTTGGAAAAGACTATGAATTATGGATACCTGGAATGAATACCGCGATGATGAATGAATGTGATATGAATGTTGTGGAAATTTATGATGTTGAAGGAATGTTAAGTCAATGTTGCAATGTTGCGATGTGGAGGGAATGTTATGATGTGGAGGGAATGTTGTGATGTGGAGGGAATGTTGTGATGTGGAGGGAATGTTGTGATGTGGAGGCAATGTTATGATGTGGAGGCAATGTTATGATGTGGAGGGAATGTTGTGATGTGGAGGGAATGTTGTGATGTGCAGGGAATGTTGTGATGTGGAGGCAATGTGATGTGGAGGGAATGTTGTGATGTGGAGGGAATGTTGTGATGTGGAGGGAATGTTGTGATGTGGAGGTAATGTTGTGATATGGAGAGATTTCAACTTAATGCCATTCCCTTATTCCCCTCTTTTTCACATGCTTGCCTTCTATACATATCCCCTCTCTCTCTCTCTCTCTCTCTTTAATCCCTTCACCCCCGTGTCTTTCCTCCACTCAGCACAAGTCCATTACGACATCTTTAACGGAGTAATTGTGATCCACTATGATTCTCTCTCTCAGACCACGGAGCTAAGCAGACGTGCTGACCTACCACTCTGTCTGGTACTCACACTCACGAGTTTGAGCAATGGATATTTCTGTGCTTCAAACACTGATATCTACTCAAGATAAGACATATCAAGGCGCACTGGAAATTTTCATGAAGTAAATGAAAAACTGCAAGCATTCCAAGTAACGGTGAATGAACTCACTAAAAGCTTGGAGTTCAAGCAAGGAGAAGCAGCGGACTTGCAACACCAAACAAAGCAGTTGGAAAATGATAAGAAAGGCAAAGAAACCTTGATCAAGAAATTGACATGATCTAAATGCAAGTGAGAAAGTAATTCAAGAACTAGAAGAACGCTGCAATTACCAAGAGGATTATAGTCGCCGAAATAATATCAAAATAACTGGCCTAGAGGAAAGTCAAGAAGGTGAAACCTGGGAACAGTCCACCGTTCATGCCTGGAAGTTGTTGGAAGAAAGGCTTCAATTACCCAAGATCAACCTGGAGCGGGTTCACCGAGTTGGACGACGACATGACAAGCCTCGGCCAATTATAGCCCGCTTCTTAAGATTCAGTGATCGTGAGGCGGTGCTCCGGAAGGCAGCAAAACTACGAGGTACAGGAATTTACATAAATGAAGATCTATGTCCAGCCTCGCAAGAAATAAGAAGAACGAAGTTACCCTTACTCAAGCAGGCCAGGAGTGAAGGAAAAATAGCATATTTCAATCACACTAAACTAGTCATCAAGGAAAGACCGGTAACGAGCAAGAACGATGGTCCGAATGGTGGTGCTGTTGCTCGCCGTAGTCTTGGTGCTGGCGTTGGTGCAGAGGGAATCATCACTGGTGCCTCGCTTAGTGCAGGTGGCAGTAGAAGTGCTGGTGATCCTGGTGCTGGTGCAGGCTCCTTCATTGCTGATGGAGCAGTCGCTGGTGGTAGCACTGGTGTTGGTGAACGGACTGGTGGTGTTGGTGAGGCAGTTGCCACTCGCACAACCAGTATGGAGGGAGCAAAAGGCGCCACCGGTACTGCTGATGCTACTGATATACCAGGTGTTGATGGACGTGCCACGGCTGGATTAAGCATGTGGGAGGCCCGGGGCCCGCTTGGAAGGGAGGCCCCCTTTCCAACTCCCCCAATGGCATACACCACAGACTGGTAACCTAAATCCTAATATATAAATAGGACACTTTTAGTTAGGAAATACTGAACGGGGACTATTCATCCAATGCTGTAATATGTAATGCATAAACACGAAATGAAATGAACACAAGTTGCTCTGGTGGGAGGCCCCCTCTTGGTGGATGGTCCAGGGCCCGGGCCCCTTGGGCCCCCCCCCCTTAATCCGGCGGTGGGACGTGCTCCTTCGGGCAAGGAGTATGCTACCAGAAAGAATAGAAGAGTATCTAAGAAATAAGTAGCTAAGTAACAGTTACCTGGACATTTTTTTTTCCTTTAATTTTTTTTTTTTTTTTGCATGTTAGATAACAGTAATTTTTTTTTAATTTTATATTCTTAATGATGCAGAGCTTGTTAGGCTGTCGACATAATTACCATAACTATCCTCTAACAGTCATCGATAAAATGATGTTTAATCCATTTCAGTACAACGAAAGTGACAAAGTAGACAATAACTTGACTGATTATGAATCAGATGAACTTACATGTAACTACTACTTTTCTGATTCGGTTTAAACTTACTGATACCAGCCTCAAGTTGCTGTCATATAATATCAACAGTGTTCCACTACATTTGGAATCATTATTTGACCAATGCTTACATTCTCTAGAGATTAAATTTGACATTATTGGATTATGTGAAACAAGATTAACTGGTGTTTTATATGTTATGTGTGTGTGTGTGTGTGTGTGTGTGTGTGTGTGTGTGTGTGTGTTATATATGTGTATGTATATGTATATTTATATATATATGTATGTATTTTTTTTTAGCTCAGTCACGAATGCTCCTTACTTAACTATTGCATGAGGTCCGTAAGAGAGTCTCGACTCATCGGACCTATATGTGCGTATATGTAAAGTTTTCCAATATTGTACTATCTGTTGTGGACAACAAAAAAATATCAATAAAATCTCTCTCTCTCAATTCTTCTTCATTTCTTGAATCCTTCTCTCCCTCACTCCATCTAACCAATCCTTCCTCCCTCTCCTTCCCATCTCTTCAGATATCTTCCCTCCCTCCACTTCACTCTCCTTTCCTCCACTCTACTTCTCTACACTTCTTCTCCCTCTCTCACTTCTCCTTTCTTTCCTTCCTTCTTCTTCATTCTACTTATTCTTTCCATCTCTTCATCTTTCCCTCCCACACGTTCCTTCCCTCCATTCCTCTTTCTTTTTCCCCTTCTCTCCTTCCCAACCTTCTCCTTCCTTCCCTCCTCTTCAGCCTTCTCCATCCTTCCTTCCCTCCTCTTCAACTTTCTCCTCCTTCCTTCCCTACATCTTCCTCCAACCTCCCTCCACTTCCTCTCCCTCCTCCACCCCGCCTCAGTGAACCAGCTGGAGCAACAATACGTGAGGAATACCCAGGCTGGCAAGTATATAGGCCAGGAATCATATAAGGTGCCAGGTATATAGGGCAGCAGCGTCATGAGGTCAAGTTACGTTACAGGATGGAGCTGCAGGGCATGGTACTGCAGGTGTGTATAGGGCAGAGGGTTGATGCTATATAAGGCAGGAGTATCACACGGTTGGGTTATGCAGGGTCAAGTTACGTCTAGTGCTGTTACGTATGGTTCAGTTACGCGGGTGTTGTTACAAAGGACTGAATTACATAGGGTACGAGGTATATAGGGTGTGAGGGATACCATGTACAGGAGGCGTGACATAGGATATAACAATATGAAACGTCACATAGGGTAGAATCATACAGGGCAGTATTACATACATTAGAATCATATAGGACAAGGTTTCATAGGGTGGAATTATACAGGACAGAGTTATATATGGCAAACGTAGGGCACGGTAATATAAACCCGTTACAAAGACGCATCGCGACAAACGGGACCCTCATCACACAGGACACACGTCACACAGCATACATAATACACAGCTCCCGTCACAAGTATGGCTGAGTCACATACTGTTGGGCAAACGTATAATATAAACCCAAAGTCATAAACAGACTCTTTACCACACTTTTCATATAAGGCAGCTATACAGGGTAGAGTCAAAGGGCAAGGGACATATAGGGGAGTAAAACAGGGTAGAGTCCAAGGCAAAAGACACACAGGGCTGAATTACATATGGGAAACGTGCAATAAACCCCAGGTCACAACTAAACCCTCCATCACAAGTATGATATTGGCATTTGTCACACAGGGTAGGGTCACACAGGCCTTATATAGGCTGCCATAGGCCACCCTCACGTCCATCCCTACGGTTATGAAGGCCACGGATCAGATCTATTGCATTTCCTCCCTTTTTCTTTCTCTTCAATTCTCCGCTTTTTCTCCCCTCTCCTCATTTACTCCTTTCCTCCGTCTTCCATTACCTAGCTTTTCTTTCTTGCTCATACTTTTTCCCTCCACTCTATTATCTGGTTTCTTCTACCTCCCCGCTTTGTGTGTGTGTGTGTGTGTGTGTGTGTGTGTGTGTGTGTGTGTGTGTGTGTGTGTGTGTGTGTGTGTGTGTGTACATCCACCATTTTTACGGACTGAACAGTATAGGCCAACAAATACTGTATATTCTCTCTTATTTGTACAGTACAAGGATAAACAGAAATATACCACTACCATAGTACACCCAACCTAGCTATATATAAAAAATAGAGATAATGCAATAAATAAATAAAAAAAAACGCAAGGAAAATAAATGCAATAAATATATACATGAAAATAGTGCATAATTCCCTTCCCTTAAGAAATGAGCCCAAAGTGAAGTAAAATAAACAGCTGGAGGGCCAACTGCAGTGAGGGTATGTGGAGCGGCTCGGGTGTCTTGAAGAGCAAACGTCAGCGAAAGAAACTTTAATTATCAAACTTCATGCTCTTAGTTCTCAAGGTAAAGGCCGCCCCACCGCAAATATTACACACTCCTAAAACAGCCAAAAAGAAACTGTTTATAGAAAGTCTTAGGCAATATGAAAAATTAAAATTAATGTTTTTATGCCGTATACGTAGATTCTTTTCATCATTTTCCCCATACGTAACTTCTAAACAACTTGAATAAATCGCCAACATAAATCGATGTTAAGTGCAAGAAATTATCACTCAGGTTCACATGACTCATTCCTATGCTTAGTAAAATCGTCTAGTGTTTGTCACAGTTTTACGTATTGTACATCACCTTCATCTACCTGCGTTATCAGACTCCATCTACCATCTTTATCATTAATCATCTACGACAATCAGTGTAAATATTAACACTGATGAAGGCGCAATTAAATACCAAAGGAGGCATTTAAATCACCAAGCATTTACCGTAGACTCGCTACATCATCACATGAACTTTACAACATCTATTTCTAAACTGCATAAGTGAGCAGATTTAAGAGAAAAATTACTCAGATGCATTATTTACCTTGAAATCCTTTAATGAGAAATTAGTTTATTTAAGAGTTGTCAGAAAAGCCATATTTCACCCGCAACAAACACAACTGCATAACAGCACACAGGAGGGGGAGGCTGAGGAGGGGGAGGGTGATCGGATGGCTGGCTTGCACTGAATCTTCCATATTCTTCTCCATAAAATCAAGTGAGTTTCGTTACACTGCAGAATATTTCTGTCTTGAGATATTGAATAATGTGTGGTATGTTAATTTTTATCAAATACACTCTCGCAACAAATCATATCAAACTTATACTCAAATGCAAAGGAATCGAATATTTAAAGAGATCGTCACAACATTCGCAGCACAATATACTGTTCGCTGCTATTTTTCAATGAACTTCACCGACGTGTGTATTATTTATATATACAAACCTTTACTGTTAACACGACCTGAAATAGTGGAAATTAATCAGACTGAATTAAAGCAGATGTTAAAAAATGCGGCGACATTTCCGAGCGACCACTCAACCACCTCAAGGTCGGAGCATTTGTTATTTAACTCCGGCTAACATTACACGATTTTATTCGGCTGAGAGTGGGTCATGGCAGCCTGAGAGTGATGATTGTAGACTGGCTGACTTAAAACTCAAGGGAAGAAAATAAGAAAAAAAACAAACAGAATGTAATCGGTAATGGCAATGAAGCAAACCAACCCTTCATTACAATGACGTCTTGTTTGGGCTTATTCTTGCTGCCGCCATGCTATTGTGTTCAGTTCAGGGAAACCTTTTGTACTGAAGGGGTTAATGAAGCTGTATCTGACACTTTAAATGAAAATTTAAGCTGTGTAAAATCGCCAGAAGGTAGCAAGAATAAAGTGAAAAAAAACGTCACCGGACTGAAGGGGTAAACTATCAAATAACAGACAAGTAATGGATGGATACGAGATCATATGGAGCTTCATTAAACTGAACCATCTTATTTGTAAAAATCCTTTGACAGCAAAAATAAAGAAGAATACGAAGCTTCGCTGGATGGATATCTTGTGTACCTGTCACTCTCCCACCAGCCACCCTCGGCATCCCAATAGTCAGCGTTATAGACACGATTCCCCACACTTATTTACGACCACTGAGAGAATGGGCACTATTTAATACTTGTTACCTCCTGCCCCTCCCTCTCTCCAACATTCTTATCTCTCCCAAACATTTCATCTTCCCCCTGATACCCAACCCCCACCTTATCCCCCACACACATCCCCTGCTCCAGTAGCTGTGAGTGGTGTGGAATGGTTCTTATCGTGTTGGTATCTGCTCCCTGCCCGCCAACAGATCCAGCACATATAAACGCGACGTGGGATAATCCGGCACTTGGAATGCTAGGAGGAATAAGCACCTCTCTCTCTCTCTCTCTCTCTCTCTCTCTCTCTCTGAGTTAGATACAGCCTTGATTAGCCCCTTCATTATTAGAAGCCTCCTTAACTGAATAAAATCACCTGGTAGAATATCATAAAAAGACGTAACCTGTTACGACATGGAGGGGCTAAAGGACTATCTAATAGCCTGTAAAATGTGCAACGGATATTTTAGAATACCAAGTGGCGGTCAGTTACACCAAGTCGTAAGCTTAAAAGGGGAGAAAATAGTGATAAAGTGAAAAATATATACCAATGACGAAAAGGGGAATGAAATTAACACTAACTTAAACCTACAAGAACAAAATCAAGCAAGTTCGAACAGGATTGTCAAACTAGCTCTTGCAGAAGTTATCCTAAAGTTCCAAATGTTAATAATAAAGAAAAGCCAGAACATAAACTAGCCCTTGGGTTGTAAAGCCTCTGGGGGCTTGCAGTAAAGACCTGGCATAAAAATAAAGACAGACTCTTGACACTAATATAACATGTGACATTAGCTAGGGCAATAACAGTGATTCTAAATCAACAATTCTTATAAACAAAAGCAATCTCAAAATAATCTAATAAACCTATCATGTGCTGACAATAAACATTAACTCACGTGTGGCAGATAAACTACTATATTATACCAACATCCCCAGAACAGAGCAGTCCAACACACCGGTCTAGCTCAAGCGGTTAACTCACTCGAGGGTTGTTGGTTGGTTGGTTAGGGCTTTATGGCCATCACCCAAACCTTGGTCATTAGGCCAAACAATATACTATGTAGAAAGACAAAAACAAAACTAACAAAACTCGAGGGAGTCCCAGCCCGGCTTAAATAGACAAACTCAAAGAAGCGCAACTCAATGAAGCTAGAAGGGCAGAACAGAAACTCAGGGTCGAAACCGTCAGTCTCTCTCGCAGCTACCAACCACGTGGGTGTAAGAACATAAGAAGAGAGGATAACTGCAGTAGGCCGGTTGGCCCATGCTAGGCAGCTCCTAGAAGAGTAACTGAACTACTAGAATGAGATAAGGATAGCAAAGAAGAAGGCTCTCCCCCGCCCTCCAGACCCTCCAGCCGAAGCCGGCAGGAAAAAGTCAGAAAGAACACCACGCCGTATAGAAAAACTGGCGTGGACATTTTACAGGAAAGTGTGAAAGGAGAATAGAGACTATCATAGTGTAACCTACGATGAAGTTTTGAACTTGCCCGATATTTACCAGGATTATTCGATGTTACATTAAGTGAGAGTAACAGTGATAGAAACCAGAATTATACGGTGTTAAAGTGAGTAATAACAGCAGTGACTGTGAATAGGGTTTTGCAGTGTTACAATGAGTGGTGGTAACAGTAACCAGAAAATGCTTGGTTGCTCTTGCAATGGATATCTGACCCATCTTTGTGACAGCGTATGATAGGTAGAAGACATAACGTCTGTTAAGAGTTGTTAACTGGACGATAAAAGATGCGTCTGAACGATATATGATTGACTCAGCATGCTGTTTCCTGCAGTCTCATATTTATAAACTCGATTCACAGAATGCTACGCATGGTACTAATAAATGAATATTAAAGATTCTGAATATTACATATGAATATAAGCATTGTGTATCGGCCACACGTAACAAACCATATTGAAGGGGATCACCTGAAACAGTGGCGGCAACAACACAAACAAAATAAGCTGAACGTCATCGTACCGAAAGGATTTAATGTCAGGGAAATGTAATAATGCACTTAGAATATTAGGACTACGCGTCACAATATATCCTCAATCAAGTGGATTACACATGGAATACTAACACACAGTACCGTGAAAGGCCTTAATCCCGTCACTACGATGATCTCTATTCATTTTATGCTGGCTAACTCCGGATAATTTTATTCAGAAGAGTTCTCATATTCAGGGTGTTGTATTCTACCTCAATTACCCCATTACCTACGATGGCAATATATACATCAGCCTCTAATGGAGGTGACGTCTCGTGTTTATCTTACCTACGCTACTGACTGATATTCTTCGGCTTAGGGAGGCAATTTCCATAACCTCTTCCCAATGATGACGTCCTTCATATTTTACTTGTTATTCACACATGATTATACTTTAGGTTTGGGGAGCTCTCACGTAGAAAAGGTGTTAAATTCGGTCTGGCTCTCTCCTGTCGACTTTATTCGGCTTGCTAAGAACTAGTTGATTCCAAGAACTTAACCGCACTCCCTGCTCCTCAAGTGCTCCTTCCCCTCCTCAGCAAACTCCTTGGCATCACTTCTTCCCTTCCCTCAGTTCACCTCCCATTCCTCCTAACTCCCCTTTCCTCTCTCCACTAGCTCTTCTTTCCTCCTTCCACTCAAACCATTTCCCTTCCTCCTCCTACCATCACCAAAGACGACTGTGAATCCAACCAAAAGGGCCAAAGTAAGTTAATAAAGGGGAGTGAGTGTTAACTGACAGAATTACCATCATATTAGGCTAACTCTCTTGCCCAAATACATGGGACGGGAGGGATCCAGAGACAGGAACAGGATAGTAAAAGTTAGGAAATCTATCAACAGAGTCCCTTCAAAATCTGCCTATTTTCAGGAAACATTTCGTTTGGTATTTTTCTTTCGATGGGGAGTGAAATGGAGGAGGAGGAGGAGGAGGAGGAGGAGGAGGAGGAGGAGGAAAACATAAACGAAAATAAAGAAGATGAAAGGAAACAAAAAGGGACAAAGAAGGAGAAGAAATTAGAACGAAGAAAGAGCAAAGGCGAAGAAAAACAGGAAATGAGGAATAAGGGAAACAAAGGAAAAAGAAGAAAGACGAAAGAAAAAAGAAAGAATGAAGAATATAGGAGAAAGATGAACGAAGAAATGAAAGAAAGGAGAAAAGAATGAAGAATGGAGAGAAAAGAGAAGAAAAAGAAGGTAAGGAAGATGAATGAAGGAAAAGGAAGAAAGGACGACGAAAGGAGAGAAAAAAGAAGAAAGGAGGGAAGAAAGGGGAGGTAAGGAAGAAGAATGATGGAGCAGGAAGAAAAAGGAAAGAACATGAGAGAAGAAAGGAGAGAAAAAATAAATGAGAGAAGGAAGGAGACAACGGAAGGAAGAAGAGAAGAAAAAAAGGGAGAGAAGAGAGACGAAAGGAGAAAGAATGGAGAAGAAAAGGGGAGCCAAAGGGAAAGAGGAAAGAAGAGGAGAAGAAAGTAGGAGAAAATAAAAGGAAATGAGATGAATGAAAAAGAGAAAGGAAAAAAAAAGAAATAAAAGACGGAAGGAGAGGAAGAGAAGGAAGGTCAGGAAGAGGAGGAAGATTAGGAAGAGGATGAGGAAGAACAGGAGGAAGAAGAGGAGGAAGGAGAGGCAGAAGGAGGAAGAAAAGAAGGAAGAGGTGTAAGATGAGGAAGAATAGAAGGAAGACGTGGAGGAAGAGGAGGAAAAGGAACAGGATGAAGGAGAAGAGGAGGAAAAGGAAGAGGTAAAAGCAGAGGAGGAAGGAAAGGAAAAGGAGGAAGAGGATGACGAGAAACGAGGAGGAGAAAAAAAATGGAAGAGGGGGAAGAGAAAGACGAGGAGGAAGGACGAAATGAAGGAAGAGAAAAGGGAGAGGAAAAGGAAGAGAAAAGGGAGAGGAAAAGGAAGAGGAAGAACAAGAGGAAGAGGAACAGGAAGACGAACAAATGGAAAGGGAAGAGAAAGATGGGATAGAGGAAATGAAAGCGGAAGAGGAAAGGGAAGAGGAAGGAGAAAGAGGAAGAAGAGGAACAGAAAGACCGAGGAAAAAATGGAAGCAGAAGAGGATGAGACAGAGGGAGAAGGGGAAGAGGGAGAAGAAAGATGAAGAGAAGGAAGAACAGGTAGAGGAAGAAAAGGAAGAGGAAAAGGAAGAAGAGGAAGAGGGAGAAGAGGAAAAGGAAGAAGAAGAGGAAGAGGAAGAAGAGGAGGAGAAGAAGAGGAAGAGGGGGAACAGAAAGAGGAGAAGAGGAAGGAACAGGAAGAGATGGAAGAGGAAGATGAGGAAGAGGAAGAAGACGAAGAAGAGGAAGAAAGTGAATATAAGGGAGGGGGAAGAAAATATATAAAATCCAGCTAATCATTTCTAAATTGTCATTATCACATTTAGAAAATAACACGACACAAGCCGGCAGGTAGGCTAGGGAAGCGTTTACTATCGTAAATGATGATTTAACTGTACAGCAATAATAATAATAATAATACCTCCCCTACTCCATAGAACATCCAGATAATAACGACATGATGAATGCAATCAGTTTAAACCGGTAAGGAAGTTACAGTAAGAGGTAATTATCAAGAAGCGTGAGCTTACAAAATGTAGGACGATCAAAATGGCTGACCTTGCCGGTGGTGTCGGGGTGGCGGCCGGGCAGTTCACCTTAAGAGTCTTCAGGACCTCAGTCAGGCCCCGTCTCTTCACACCAGAGCGAGGCCATCAGGTCCACAGTCACTCTTGTTCTCGAAGTTCACGACAAGACGCATATCACACACAAATTAAAGAATACCTTCTTCTGCGACGCCACCTGCGGGAAGAGACGGGAACAAGTTTTTTGGTTGGAGCAGGGTAGGTGGCACGTGGTGGGCAACGCAGGTGTGCCAACCGTCTCGTGTCACAAGTCAGTTACCTCACCTGCAACAATCCAACGTGCTACGTAATCCACAAGCATCAAACACAACCACACAGGCTACTGACTAATCTATCTGCATTTCGGGATTAATACAAAGTGGTTCTGAGAGTTTCACAAGCCTAGACAACTAATATTAGAAAATAAAATTAAATATCACCTCTCAATCACTGAGTGCATCGGAAGCATTGGTACACTTGATGCTACAGACATGCGCGATGCACAAGCTCAACTGAAGTTGCTACCGATCAGATTTACAGCAAGACTAATAACAGTCAATAAGCCACTTTTTACGGCTCAGTTATGTATAGTTTTTAGCTATATTTAATTATAACACGATGAGTTTGTTAAGAAAAGATGATAAGAATTACTGGAATACAATATTTAATCACACTAAGCAACAGCACTTGTTCATTCCGCCTTTGAAAGAATAGATAGGAGGAGGGGCAGGGGCTGGGGGGAGGTGGGGGGGCTGTTGCAGGGGAGAGAGGTTGGGGATGTCTTCGTCTTGTTTCACTATTCATAGTACAAAAGATACACCCTTAGTTATCGGGGATGTGAATGATAGAAACAGCCTCAGGACAATATGATGGAAATGAAGGACAAAGAGGAAGGCGAGCTGCAGAGATGAACGATCAGTGTGCAGATCCGAACACTGTTTAAGATAAAGAACGTCTAATTTCTATCCCGTGTGTTATTTTCCATTACGGTTCGCACTCGGTGAAACTAGGTTTGAAAATAATGCGGTTATGGTTTACACCAATTTAACAAGACATTAATATGTTTAAGTGATACACATTCTTGTGGCTGGGACTCTCGGCAGTACACATTAACATGCCACAGTGGAATCAAGGTTGGTACTGCTGTTTTTTTTTTTTTTTAGTACACACTAAAATTAAGCCATAGTGGAATCAGGGTTGGTATTGCTGTGGTTTTTCATTAATTCATTACCAAACACGCGCGGCCTTTTCATATTTTCCATCGAAATGAGTCTTTCACAGGTTATTTGTTATTTTTCCTGGAGTACCGTGCCATAGCTACTGGGCATTTTTATAAAGACAATGAACGCTGAGGATTTAGAATGAATAATTATTCCACTGACGTCCAGCAGTAGCTGGCCATATCTTGCGTCCCCAACACTTGCTTTTAAAATTGAGATTGCTGTCATAGGTTGGATTAGGTTTGGTGGTAGGTGGTGGCGACCGTCATTCGCTCACTTGATCTTTCCTCTCACTTTTCATTACTCATTCCATTTTAGGCGACTTTACATTGAGTGTCAGCCTAATGGTTTCCTGTAAGCCAGGAAACAATTTACAGCGCTGGGTGGTAACCATATAACCAGCCTTTACGTGTTCCCTATGTGTTAACAGGTGGGTTGGCGTAGGATTAGTGTTCCTCCCCGTAAAACCGCTAACTCAGAGACAAACGGCTACCCTTTACGGAATTATGGCGTCTGGCTATAGATAAACAGATTAACTGCTAATATCAATCAGTATTTAAATATGCACTAATACGTATTAATTCTGCCCTTACTGTATCATGTCACGCCTTTATTTACCCAATTTAGTGCAATTATGTTGTATATATATAAAGCAGTGAATTAGTGACGATTACCGTAGATTTAAAATCTCTCTCTCTCTCTCTCTCTCTCTCTCTCTCTCTCTCTCTCTCTCTCTCTCTCTCTCTCTCTCTTCCACTTAACTTGTCTTGATAGGGAAGATAGGCTTTGATCTCTTCTTCAGATGAGATCCTGAATATTGATAATGGAAGAGGATAAGGGTGAAGTGTCCCCCCCATCTCTCTCTCTCTCTCTCTCTCTCTCTCTCTCTCTCTTATCCCAAGCTCATTAAAACGCCCAGAGAATTCATAAAGGCCTAAGAGTACAAGGGAATGAGAAGGTACTCGTGCGTAGGTGGGAGGCGTAGAAGGGTACCTGGCGTATGACACTGTAGAGGAGGAGGAGGAGGAGGAAGAGAAGTAAAAGAAGAAGGAGGAGGAGGGGATGAAGAAGGAGGAAGAGGAGGGAATTAGTTAGCTAATGATGAAAGGAAATGATGATGATGATGATAATGATAATTATGATGATAATGGGAGGGGGAGAAAATCCAAAAGAGGTTCAGGAAGAGGAGGTGGGAGGAAATACTGAAGAGTGGAAAGGTATGAGTGGGAGGAGGAGGAGCGGGGGAAAATAAGTAAGAGCAGAGAAGGGTGGAATAAGTACGTACGAGGAGGAAAGGTGTTAAAGTACTCATGATACGTAAGTCACCTGAGCGTAAATGAGAAGCGTAGGAGAAAGACGAAGAGGAGGATGCCTAAAGGGTGAAAATGAATGAGGCACTGCTTGAGATGGAGAGACGGCAACTTTACGCCTAGCTGAAGGGAACAGGGTGTTGTGTTGGTTAAGGGTAAAGACAGGGATGATATCAGGTAACCGGTATTGTGTAAAGTGTAGGGAAGTGTAGTGTGGTGTTGTGAGGCGGACAGGGAGACGCATACATCCACTTGAGGCTCCTATGACTCACTATCATCTCCATATAATCGTCTGACATTACACGTAGGTAGAATGTAATGCTAGAGGAGACGCGGCCATGTGAGGGTCTGAGGTAGAATATCAGGCAACTGGTGTGGTGTAAAGTGTAGTGTGGTGTTGTGAGGCGGGCAGGGAGACGCATGGTGTGGTGTAAAGTGTAGTGTGGTGGTGTGAGGCGGGCAGGGAGACGCATGGTGTGGTGTAAAGGTGTAGTGTGGTGGTGTGAGGCGGGCAGGGAGACGCATACGTCAACCTCAGGACGCACGCTAAGACGCACACCATAAATCATTGTACAGTCATGGACAGAGAAACCTGGACAGGTGAGGCGAGGCAAATGTCATATTTTCTCTTTTCCCCCGGCTTGTCCGTCACTCTTCGTTCACGACTCCTTTCCTCCATCCCCCCCACCCCCCATCCCATTTACCCTCTTCATAGCACCTGCCAGGCTGCACTCCCCCTCCCCCCTTCCCTGCCCCCATACACCCCAGTTTGCTAATCCGCCGACCTTGAACCGTGTGTGTGTGTGTGTGTGCATCCTTGACACAAGCAACTCTACATTTTTCCGATCAAAACCCATCCCTCCCTCTTCCCTACGGCTACTCTGCTAACACACACACACACACACACACATACACACACATATGAGAAGCTCATCTTCAGCTGCTCTCTCTCTCTCTCTCTCTCTCTCTTTCTTTTTCAAGATTCTGTAGGAGTGAATAGTAATGTCAGTGCAAAGTATGCCTTTATTATTGTGATATAAGTATTATAAAATAAAACTTACGAATATATTTAAAGAAAACAACTGCAGTAGGCTGGTTGGCCCATGCGAGGCGACTCCTGATTTTGGATCTGCATACGAGAGAGAGAGAGAGAGAGAGAGAGAGAGAGAGAGAGAGGTGAGAAGTGTCCACGTGTCCCCTGGGAATGGCCAGCCTTCCCGGGTCATATGGGTAGGACGGAGAGGAGGTGAAGGAAGGAAGGGGATGGGGGGGTACGGTTCATATGGACGAAGATTTAGTGGAAAAATCGAAAAGGATGGAGTGAAGGGTTATTTTAAAAAAAATGAAAAAGAGGTTACAAGATTAAGGAGGTTGAAAGAGGGGCTGAGGAGGAGAGAAAGAGACTGAGAGATAAAGGAAGTGCTGAAATCTGGACCGGTGAGTTGAAATTCGGCCGAAAGGAGATTGAGAGATTGGTCATTAGGGGATTGAGAGAGGAGTTATTTGGGGGATTTTAGAGAGAGAGAGAGGGAGGGAGGTGGGGGGGTATACGTCTTGATGGTGAGTTTGCATCAAGTAAGCAGATTGCATACCGTGGGAGTGGCATCCTTCCCGAAGTGTATGGCACCACCAACACAAAAATGCCGACCAGATTTCAATAACCTAAGTGCTCGGGCTGGGGGGAGCGGGGGTAGGACATAATAGGGAGAGGGGGAGAGAACGGAGTGTGGGAGAGGGGTGTGGGAGGTTGTGATGGTGATGCGAGGGGGTGTAAGGGTAGGGGGAGGATAGGGCAAGGAGACGAGGAAGACTGAGGGATTAAAAAGAATGTGAGGTGGGGGAATGACGAGGAAGGAAGGAGAAGCAGGATGAGGATGAGAGAGGAAAGAGAGAGGGGAGGCTGTGGGGGAGCAAGAAAGGGAAAGGGGTGTGGGGGAAGGGGTCGAGAAGGGAAAGGGAGGAGGAAGCTGAGGGAGCGATAGGAGGGAAAGAAGGAATAGGGAAGAGAGGGGAGTGGGGAAGTTAGGAAAGTTGAGAGAGAATGAAGAAGAGGGAAGAGAGGTGGAGAGAGGGAGATGAGTATAGGGGAAGGGAGAGGGGGAGAGGAGGGGGACAAAGACAGGTGATACAGAGATAGAGGAAATTAGTTGACATGGCAAAATAAAAACAGGGGTGAGAAAATAAAAATATGCAGATGAGATGGATTGTCATTACGTGGAGTGACTACTGGTGGAGAGAGAGGCGAAGTACAAGAGGAGGGATGGAGGGCAGGAAGGAAAGGAGGAGAGGAAAAGTGCAGGAGGAAGAAAGAAGGGTGGGAGTCTTTACGTGGGAATTTTGTAAGAAGGTAGGCAGGGGAAAATACTGCTGGTTGATGGGCCTGTGAAAAGTAGGTAGTTAGGTTGGCCAGTAGGTAAGTAGGCTGGTAGGTAAAGAATCACTATGTATATGCATGAAGGAAGGTAGGTAAGTAGTAGACAGAAAGGCAAGTAATCTAGTAGACAGGTAGATGGTTAAATCGATATAAACAAAAGTGTGAGAGACAAAGGGAGACGTGGGAGGTCAAGGCCTTCTAAAATTAGAAGGCCTCTCCAATCCTCTTGTGACGTCAGCCGCGTGGGTCAGGGGCAAGGTGCGTGGTCAGGAAGCGGTCAAGGTTCTGCCTCACTAACTCTTTGTTGTGTGTGTGTGTGTGTGTGTGTGTGTGTGTGTGTGTGTGTGTGTGTGTTTAAATGATATTATATATTAATAGACTTATTGGCAATCATAATTTTATTCACGTGAAAAATTTACAATGGTACAAGAAGAGTTACTACAAAAGAAACGTGTGTAGTGACATCTGAAATCTGGCTTAATTTATATATATATATATATATATATATATATATATATATATATATATATATATATATGTATATCATATACGTATTGGGGCTGTTATATTGGAGGTATATTGGGGCTGTTATATTGGTGGTATATTGGGGCTATTATATTGGTGGTATATTGGGGCTGTTATATTGGTGGTATATTGGGGCTGTTATATTGGAGGTATATTGGGGCTGTTATACTGCTGGTATATTGGGGCTGTTTTATTGGTGGTATATTGTAATGTTATATTGGTGGTATACTGCGATATTATATTGGTGGTATATTGGGGATGTTATATTGCTGGTATTACATTGGGGTGTTATATTGGTGGTATATTGGGGTGTTACATTGGTGGTATATTGGGGCTGTAATATTGGTAGTATATTGGGGTGTTATACTTAGAATCTTACTGTGTATTGGGGTGTTATATTGATGGTATACTGGAGGTATTATATTGGGCCTCTTATATACGGGGTGAACAAGGTAATGCAGATTTCGTTTGAATTCGATTCAGTTTCTTTATAGAGGAAAGCTGTGGAGATATGTAGGAAATATGAAGGGTTATATATTCCTCTCTTATCCAGCTCCAGCCACGTGTGTGTAATGGCTTTGGTCGTACATCCTAGCATGGCTAAGGCCTCATTTTTCTTATATTCTGTACAATTACGATGACTTAAAGCTTCTCACTGTACTCTCTACACTTTTCTGATAATAATGAACAGAAAATAATGTTGTACTTACCCTGCTGTTCCGATTTGGAGTGAACTGGTCGCGCTTAATGGCACGTAGCCACGTGGAGGCAAGTTCTTTATCTTACTTTTTTTCCATTTTTATAATTTCCCTTACCTCTGGGAACACAACACATGTAAGGCATTATTACCTTAATAAAACATACAAATAATGTAAATATCAATATATAATACAATGTTTTTCCGTCCTTATTGTTATTGAACACAGCGTGACCTCTCCCGACCATAGCTGACCCAACACTACCTGGACCTACCTACAAGTACGTCACGGCTTACCTTCCCCACCACCACGAGGCCTTCTAATTTTAGAAGGCCTTGATCCGACTCTCCTCTCCACACCGCGCTCTCAGCCCGCTGAACCTTTACTTGTATCGTCTATGTACTTCCTAAAAGTATTTGCTCGCCACGTACAACTTGTGTAGACATTTGGCTATGAATTTAAACTAGACATACATCATTAAATAAAATCTCTTGCTTAAGTAGGAATATCATAATTCAGCAGTTAAATGAGTCCTTTATTTACACATATCATCACCATCAACAATTGGTTTACATGTATTATTAAACTGCCCACTTCACTTCTCACAGAAACAAAACCATTACATGTTACCATTCACATTACTATCAACCGCATCACTCCACCGACCTCCACTTTCTCATTATATTGCACTTAAAACATTACACTCACACTCTCTTCCATCACCACGCTACAGTGCTGTCCCAGGCGATAAAATGCAGTACATCAATGTTTATGAGCAATGATGAAATTCTGACTATAAGTTAACAGGAGTATGATGGTAATTGAGCCACCTGGGATAATATTTACAGGCTGTCTGGTTTTTGTTACCTACCCTAACCTAACTTTACCTTACGTCAGTGTCTGTAGCTTCCTTTTTCTCCCTGTCTTTTTATTTTGATTTATGAGATCATTTAATTTTGCACAGAAATTATTTAGCAACGCATTTGTGGAAGCCCACAGTAGCATTCTTTGAATTTTTTCTATGTTATGACCTTCATTACAGTTGTTCATAGGAAGGAAGGCATCTTCATCCATCAATACATTAAGTGTTATCTCTGTGCCTATATTTCTTTGATTTACGGATTTTGCACCTTCTTCCTTTCTGCATCTCCTTGTGTCTGGAGATTCTCTCAAGGAAGTAGTTGTTGAAAGATAGGAGGGACAGTTAGGCAACTTTGAAGGAACTGCCCCCTTCCTAAGTCTTGGCCTGCCTAATTTTGCTGTAAGTCTCCTCCCTGTTTTCTCATCAAAGTATGATGTTTCCCTCTCTATCTCCTCTGTGGGTGCTGTAATTTATATATTTATTTTTTCATGCGTGTATACGTTTGAGTAAAAAATAATAATGAGTGTAATTATATAACATCCCCAACATTAGGGAATATTGAACAATTTATAGTTCTAAAAAATTCTGTTGCTAACTTTAATACTACATCAGTCTGGTCATACGACTGTTATAGGTATGCTATAACAAGAAACATCTGACGCGTTCATCAGATAAAAAAAAATATATATATATCGTTTTTAGGAGAACGCGCATTAGAGAAAATGGGAAATTAAAATGGGGGAACTATCGTTTTTTTTTTTTAGTTCACATACTTACTATCGCTAACGTTCGTTATAATGCATTATGCTGGTATTACAAATAGCAGAGGCAACATCCTGCATGCTATAACAAATACTACATTACTCAGATAAAGAAATGATAAATGAAACTTTGTATCAAACGGAGAGTGCACTTTACAGAAAATGGAAAATTAGGTTATTTTAGTTCCTTGTTTACTAATGCAGTAAACTGATAATAATACGATTGTGATATGTATCAATGTCCATGTTATGACAAAGAACACCGGGAACATTCCTCAACTACTTGTATATCGGTGCATATATTATCTAATTTCTTTGAGTCGTCTAAAATGCGCTATAGGCTACTGTGACCCCGCGACCTCCGCCATTAAGGCTACCAAGGTCACCTCACTAACCCACCGCATGTTCACTTCGGGTCACCAAGTTTTTAACCCTTTCGTCAATATCTGGCAATCAACATATTATCTAAAGGTTAATAATCTTAGAATGTAATCATGGGACTATAAAAATAATACATTTACTTACCCTGCTGTACTGATTAGGTGACAAATTATCCCGTTTTATTGCCCTTGTCCACTCGTCCACAAGTTCCTTGTCTTTAGGAAACGAGAAAATACACACCGAGGGGCCATTTTCATAGTTTCCTTTGCAGAATGGCACACAACACTTGCTTGGCATTATTGCAGATAGCAGTTAACAAGCCTGGGAGTCAAAGAAACCATGAATAATTCTAATGAATAAAGATACACAGGTTTGGTGTGCTACCGTCACGCTCCAATAAATCGCACTGACGAGTTCCCAATTAGACTCGTGGTCGACCGTCGAGTTGCCAATACGGCATTGGAACTTGGAAGGACCTAAGGTCGTGACGTAGTGCTGACGTAGCAGAACATCAATCAGGCCTTCTCTCTCGGTGGCCTTGGATGGCCACGATAAATGCCAAATGCTGGAAGCGGCAGAGTGGATTAATTCCTCTCACTTCCTGCAGTTTATGACGCTGATATTAAGTCCGTGCTAGATCTATGAGAGAGGGGGGGGGGCGGCATAGCTTCGTCTCTTCATACCTATATTTGCTATTAAAAAATTATCTTCAGGTTTGGAGGCCCATCTAGTAGTGAGGGAGGGGGGGTGGTAGTGGAGTACAATATATATAAACCCCCTCCAGTTAACTGTAAAAAATTGTCTGTTGGTAACACACATCACCGTAGTGAAGATCAACATCCCACTCGACTCACAGCTCTTAGTCACTGCACACTTCACCATTAAATTTAACTCTTGTCCTTCATCAATATCCTGTTTGTGTTCGAGTGGCAGCCTCCCTTGATCACCAATATTAAGGCCATATTATTTACTGACTGCCTCATTAAGTGGTGTAGTAATAAAGGATATGATTAATGCAGGTTTGGTGGTGACATTTGTTGGTGGATTTGGAAATGAGGAAGTGATTTTGGAGTGACTTAATGTTGTGTCTTAATGGGTAATGGTATAATCTTGCTGTCTGCACTCGTTTTTATTCTGCTTTGGATTTTTTATGCCACCTAAGGGGCTGGGTATATTGTATCGGTCCATATGACGATCACTGCATCACCGGGCCTTCTACTCATAGGGAGAGTGATAACCAGAAATAATCCTCCACCATATTGGCGAAGTATTAATGTGGACGATTTGTGTGTGTGTGTGTGTGTGTGTGTGTGTGTGTGTGTGTGTGTGTGTGTGTGTGTGTGTGTGTGTGTGTGTGTGCGCGTGTGTGTGTGTGTGTGTGTGTGTGTGTGTGTGTGTGTGACATTCATTCCCTCTTCCTCCCACTCTCCTTTCCTCAAACTGTCACCCCTTCCCATCCCCTCTCCATTCTTTCGTCTCACTCCCTCACGGGATCCTCTCCTCCTACTCCCTTCCCCTTCTCTTCCCATCCCACTCTCTTCCCCTTCTCTGATTCTCCCAGTCCCTTCCCCTTCCACTGCCTTCCCCTTCTCTCACCTCCCTCAGCAGGCCAATATAGTACCTTCACATATAAGCTCGTATAAATACCTAAAAAAAAAATCGTTTTAAAAATTGCGGGAAATTCTAAACCCTCATGACGTTTCCAGACCCTTTCACCTAAATTGGAAAAACTCTCAGAATTCAACTTTGATCTTCGGTGATGATATTCCTCGCTTTACCCTCACTATTTTTTCCTTTTTTGGGGTGAGTCAGAGTGGAGGGGAATTTTTGATATTGCTGTATTTTATGAGGGTGGAGTGGATTTGGGTGAAGTGGAGGTTGCGTTTGTGGATTAGGGGTAATGGCCATTTTAACGTATGAAAATGTGGAGTGGATTTTTTTTTCTTTTAATGTTATTTTCATTCTCTCTCTCTCTCTCTCTCTCTCTCTCTCTCTCTCTCTCTCTCTCTCTCTCTCTCTCTCTCTCTCCCTCTCTCTCTCAATAATTTGTGTGCGTGCGCGCTCGTGCGCTTGCGTTTGTATTTATCTGTACACACCCCAACAATATACCCATTTATTTTCACCTTGACCTGAATCGAATGAGTTATTGATTTTATTGAAATAACATAAATTAAACAATGTACAACATTTTAAACTATGAATATGTACAGTATGCTATACACCAAGGGCACAGCGTGGGAGCGGTGTGGTGGCGGTTGGTGGTTGGGGACCCAGGGGAGAGGGTAAGGTTTGGTGGTGACCTGCTAATCCCAACCCTTCCCCTATAATCTGGGGACTCCGGTCGCCGCAGCCTCCCTCTCCCGCACCCACACTCTGTAGCCTCACACTTGTATTTACAATGCGTTTTTCCTGGATGTATATGTAGATCACTATGTATAAGTTTTATGTGTGTACAAATGTATTACTGTTTGTGACCTCTGTTTCCTATTCCATTCACCGATCTTGTGTACGTGAATATGTATATACATATGGTATATATCAGTATGTTCAAACAAATTCCATGTAACTACATACAACAGCACTCTTTATACTCACTGTACAGTTTAATACATGTATTACTGTATATAAGATTACTAATTAGTCCACTTTAAAATTATTGACCAATCACACGTACAGTATATTGTAATCTAATATAATACATTAATAGGCTCGGGAAGATGACTACCTAAGTATCATCTTCCTTTTGAGATATTGTACAACCACTGTTTTTATATGTACAATATTGTGTATCTCAGTAAATGTATCAAATTCAAATTCAAATTCTCCATTTAACTCCCACCGGTCTGTCCCCCATCTCTAGCCTCTCCTCGTTCACCTCATGCCCCACACCCCTCTCTTCCCTATCTCTACCCCCCCAAGTACCCTCTTCTTTCCCCTGAACACTCACTTCTCTCTCTCTCTCTCCTTCCTTACCCCCAAAGCCTCCCTCTCTCTTCCATTAACCCCCACCCCTCTTCCTCTCACCCCTTAACCACTGCCTTCCTACTTTTCTATCCTTGTCTTTAACTTATAGAATAGTTTTTGTTAATAACCTTCCCTGTACCAAACAGCCACAAAAGGGCCGACAGGTCTACTGCGTTTGCTTTCCTTAGTACTCCTTTGTACCTGTATCCCCTACCCCAACTCTTTCCCTCTGTCCGAGTCCTTTCTTCCCTATCCCCAACCCTCTCCCCCTACCCTCTACCCCTCTCCTCATTCCCCTTACCCTCGTTGCCCTTAACTCCCCCGTCTTCAACTCATTTAACACCCCTCTCTCCCCTTCTCTCCTTTCACTCCCCTCTCACTCTCCTTACTCTTTCTTTCCCCTCTCACTCTCCTTCTCACTCCCCCTCTCACACTCCTTCCCCGCCCCCTCCGGCTCACCGCTGAAGCATGTAGTGTAATTAATCCATCATAACCTCGCCCCCACTCTGCAGGAAAGAAGGCGGGGATTAACGAATATATACGATACCTCAACACGCGACGTCAACTTGGTGCTTGGTTAAATAAACACGCGCGCACACACACACACACACACACACACACACACACACACACACACACACACACACACACACACACAATTATACGTGTACACAGAACAGGCGAAACTTGGAATGTGACATCCGTAGACTTTCAGGCAGCAAAATTTCTTATAAGAATTTTATTAGTGAATTTATGGCCGATCGAAAGT
>NW_027643632.1:155000-220000 GCF_032717465.1 Coenobita brevimanus
ATATGACATTTACCTCGCCTCACCTGTCCAGGTTTCTTTGTCCATGACTGTACTCGTTTATTCACGTGAAAAATTTACAATGGTAAGAGTTACTACAAAAGAAACGTATGTAGTGACATCTGAAATCTGGCATAATTTATTATATATATATATATATATATATATATATATATATATATATATATATATATATATATATATATATATATATATATATATGTAAATCATATACTGTACGTATTGGGGCTGTTATATTGGTGGTATATTGGGGCTATTATATTGGTGGTATATTGGGGCTGTTATACTGGTGGTATATTGGGGCTGTTATACTGGTGGTATATTGGGGCTGTTATACTGGTGGTATATTGGGGCTGTTATACTGGTGGTATATTGGGGCTGTTATACTGGTGGTATATTGGGGCTGTTATACTGGTGGTATATTGGGGCTGTTATATTGGAGGTATATTGCGATGTTATACTGGTGGTATATTGGGGCTGTTATATTGGTGGTATATTGCGATGTTATACTGGTGGTATATTGGGGCTGTTATATTGGTGGTATATTGCGATGTTATATTGGGGCTGTTATATTGGTGGTATATTGGGGCTGTTATATTGGTGGTATATTGGGGCTGTTATATTGGTGGTATATTGAAGATGTTATATTGGTGGTATATTGAGGCTGTTATATTGGAAGTATACTGGGGCTGTTATATTGGTGGTATATTGAGGCTGTTATATTGGTGGTTTATTGGGGCTATTATATTGGTGGTATACTGGGGCTGTTATATTGGTGGTATATTGGGGCTGTTATATTGGTGGTATATTGGGGCTGTTATATTGGTGGTATACTGCGATATTATATTGGGGATGTTATATTGGTGGTATATTGGGGTGCTATATTGCTGGTATTACATTGGGGTGTTATATTGGTGGTATATTGGGGTGTTACATGGGTGGTATATTGGGGCTGTAATATTGGTAGTATATTGGGGTGTTGTACTTAGAATCTTACTGTGTATTGGGGTGTTATATTGATGGTATACTGGAGGTATTATATTGGAGATACTAAATACAGCTTAGATAACAAAGAAATTAGCAAATCGGAATGCGAGAGAGATCTAGGAGTTATGATTAGTAACGACCTTAAACCAAGGCAACAGTGTATTAATGCGAGAAATAAAGCAAAAAGGGTCCTAGGATTTATTTCGAGAAGCGTGAGCAATAGATCATCTAAAGTAATACTGAAACTTTATCTAGCATTAGTAAGGCCACATTTAGATTACGCAGTACAGTTTTGGTGTCCTTACTATAGAATGGATATTAATTCGTTAGAAAATGTACAGAGAAGAATGACAAAAATGATACATGACGTCCGGAACCTGTCATATGAAGACAGACTGAAAAGACTAAGTCTTCATTCTCTAGAGAGGCGTAGAGTAAGGGGAGACTTAATTGAGGTGTTTAAGTGGATGAAGGGTATAAATAAGGGAGATATTAACAAGGTACTTAAAGTGAGCATACAGGATAGAACTAGAAATAATGGTTTCAAACTAGAAAAATTCCGTTTCGGTAAGGAAATAGGTAGAAATTGGTTTGGTAATAGAATAGTAGACGAATGGAATAAGCTACCTATAGTAAAGTAGTTGCTGCCTCTTCCATTGAGAGTTTCAAGCATAGGCTAGATAAGCATATGACTAATAAGGGGTGGATATAGAAAAAAGAAAATCTTATAACCAATACTAATTCATAATTTTTCCTTTTCAGGTTACACTATGATAGTCTCTATTCTCCTTTCACACTTTCCTGTAAAATGTCCACGCCAGTTTTTCTGTATGGCGTGGTGTTCTTTCTGACTTTTTCCTGCCGGCTTCGGCTGGAGGGTTTGGAGGGCGGGGGAGAGCCTTCTTCTTTGCTATCCTTATCTAATTCTAGTAGTTCAGTTACTCTTCTAGGAGCTGCCTAGCATGGGCCAACCGGCCTACTGCAGTTATCCTCTCTTCTTATGTTCTTATATACGGGGTGAACAAGGTAATGCAGATTTCGTTTGAATTCGATTCAGTTTCTTTATAGAGGAAAGCTGTGGAGATATGTAGGAAAAATGAAGGGTTATATTTTCCTCTCTTATCCAGCTCCAGCCACGTCTGTGTAATGGCTTTGGTCCTACACCCTAGCATGGCTAAGGCCTCATTTTTCTTATATTCAGTACAACTACGATGACTTAAAGCTTCTCACTGTACTCTCTACACTTTTCTGATAATAATGAACAGAAAATAATGTTGTACTTACCCTGCTGTTCCGATTTGGAGTGAACTGGTCGCGCTTAATGGCACGTAGCCACGTGGAGGCAAGTTCTTTATCTTGCGGGAAAGAGAATACTCTTACTTTTGTTCCATTTTTATAATTTCCCTTACATCTGGGAACACAACACATGTAAGGCATTATTACCTTAATAAAACATACAAATAATGTAAATATCAATATATAATACAATGTTTTTCCGTCCTTATTGTTATTGAACACACAGCGTGACCTCTCCCGACCAAAGCTGACCCAACACTACCTAGACCGACCTATAAGTACGTCACGGCTTACCGTCCCCCCCCACCGACGAGGCCTAATTTTAGAAGGCCTTGACCCCACCGCTCCCCTCCCTGCGCTCTCCAACACGGCCTTGACCATCAAAATTCTCAGACTCAATTTCTGGTCCTTGTTTATCCTGTGAAGAGAAGCCAGGCGTTCACCCTTTATTATTTCCCGGCAAACACCACCTCCACCCAGTATTCCGCTTTGCTGCCTTTATCACTCCACCCAGTATTCCGCTTTGCTGCGTTTATCACTCCACCCAGTATTCCACGTTGCTGCCTTTGTCGCTCCACCCAGTATTCCACTTTGCTGCCTTATCACTTCATCCAATATTCCACTTTGCTGCTTTTATCACTTTATCCAATATTCCACTTTGCTGCCTTTATCACTTCATCCAATATTCCACTTTGCTGCCTTTATCGCTCCACCCAGTATTCCACTTTGTTGCCTTTATCACTCCACCCAGTATTCCACTTTGCTGCCTTTATCACTTCATCCAATATTCCACTTTGCTGCCTTTATCGCTCCACCCCGCTGCCCTTCAGACTCCACCTCATATTTGCCCTCCATCGCCGTAATATTCAGTCATATATTATTGGTAATTAACTTCGCATGTCTTGGTACCTGACTTGGTAATTATTAACCTCGCTTAACCCTTTGAGTCCAGGGAAGTTTTTACTACGTTCTGCCCAGTCTCTGACGATTTAATACAGCGTAGGACAGACTTTTGAATTGAAGAGGTTATATATTGGATTGATAAACACCTTCAGTATAAGACGCCTTTGTGAAGTTGAGTTAAATTAATTGGTAGCAGCAGAAATAAACCACCAAGAGAGAGAGAGAGAGAGAGAGAGAGAGAAATACTCTTCAGCTTAGACCCGTAAGCGCTTGTGTAGTTGGCATATGAATTAGTTATATAAACAGCAGAAGCCACACCTATAATTTAGTTGCCTACCTGCCTGCTTGCTTACCCTCCAACCCACCCTTGTGGACTGTCTGTTTTTCCTACCTACACCCTTCCCACCCTGCCTGACTTAATTCTCTTCTGATAACTTACTCTCCTGTTCAGTACCTACTTTCTTCCCATCCTACCTACCTGCCTACCTACCTTTTTAATCTGTGTGCTTCCCTGCCTACACCTTTCTCATCCTGCCTTCCTGAAGTTTACTTCATGCTTTATTGATATCTTTCCTCTGTGCCTTCCTGCCTACAAGCCTGTGTGTCTGCCTGCCTACCTGCGTGCCCTCCCTTCAAGCATGTCTGTTTCCCTGCATTACAGTCAGAAATCATTATTACCATGTTTGGATAGATGCATCGATACTTGCAAAATTAAGAACAAAAGTTCAACCAATAGTGTAGATACATCCACTCAGGCACCTCAAATTGAGCAGGCGATGATAGATGATAGAACAAGCAATGATAGAAGGGCGATAAGCGATAGTACAAAAAATTGTTATATTAGTAAAGTAAAGAGTTTCCCAGTTAGTAATAAAATAAATAACAGTAAATGCCAAGGTAAAGGCATAACTACTCGTAATAATCTGAAAGTGTACTACACAAACAGCCGGAGTTTACGTAATAAAATGGATGAACTGAGGGCTTTAATTTGTACAGAGAAAATAGACATTGCCGTTATTAGTGAAACTTGGATGAATACAGACACTCGAGAATTTTTAGCAGAATATCAGATAAAAGGCTATAATATTTTTGTGTCAAACCGTCAGGGAAGAAAGGGGGAGGGGTAGCTATTTATGTAAAGGATTCATTAAACTGTTACAATAAAGCAGACATTAAAGTAAATAGGGACACAGAAAGTGTCTGGGTTGAAATTAGTAACAATAGGGAGAAATTAGTCTTAGGAGCAATTTACAGATCTCCAAAATTAAGTAGAGCTGATAGTAAATACCTTTGGGAGGAAATTAGGAAAGCATCACAGTCCAGCTTAGTAATAATTGTTGGGGACCTTAATCTGCCAAGGATAGATTGGAGAAATCAGACAGGAGATGCAAAGTCAGAGGAATTTCTAGAGGTAGTACAGGATAATTTCCTTTATCAGTATATCAGGGAGCCCACCAGAGGTAATAATATACTAGATTTGGTTTTAGCTAATAAAGAAAATATCATTAGCGATATAGAGGTTGGTGGACGACTTGGTAATAGCGATCATGAAAAAATTAAGTTCAAATTTATTTGGGATGTCTGTTCCACTGAAAATACCTCCACCGTTCCTAATTTTCGTCTAGGAGATTTCGATGGCTTAAGAGCTTATTTTCGAACGGTATTCCACAGGGAGATTAGCTATTTGAGGGAATGTCAGGTTAGTGGGGATCCCCAGGTCATAGGTCAGGCGCAGGAAGCACGTGGGGACGTCCGTCAGGTGTCTGTGAGGGGGAGGTGGTAGATAGGAATGTAGTCCAGGTGACGGAAATTAACTCAGCTCCAGTACCAAACAGACGTTCGACCAGTGAGAAGTATAACGAGTTAATAAATATAATATACGGAGGCCAAGATAGATATATTCCTTCAAAACCGTTTAGAACTAACAATTCAGAACCAAGATGGTTAAACAACAGATTAAAATCTCTCATAGGCCAAAGGAAAGGAATATATAGAAAAATAAAACGTGGAGAGGAACACTTACGTAACCGGTACACAATTTTAAATAGAGAAGTAAAGAGGGAGATAAGAAAAGCAAAGAGAAGTTATGAAATTAAGGTTGCAAGTGAATCAAAAGTAAACCCCAAGGGTTTTTATCAAATGTACCGAACGAAAAATAAAGATAGGATAGGACCACTCAGAACAGAATCAGGTGACATTACCAGTGAAGATAAAGAAATGTGCTCCATCCTAAATAATTATTTCATATCAGTATTCACCAAGGAAAATCTAAGCCTGGTCCCTCAAGCAGCAAATATTTACCATGAGAATACGGAAAATATTCTTAGTAAAATAACCATTAGTAAGGAGGACGTATTGAAAGAAATTAACAAGTTAAAACCTCAAAAATCGCCAGGTCCGGACGATATATATGCAAAAATTATAAAAGAAACCAAAGAAGAATTATGTCAGCCACTTTTAACGTTATTTAATGACTCTTTAAGTTCAGGAGAAGTTCCAGAGGCGTGGAAAACCGCAAACGTAGTGCCCATCTTTAAAAAGGGTGATAAATCAGCTGCGTCGAATTATCGTCCGATAAGTCTAACGTCAATAGTAGGAAAAATGTTAGAGTCAATTTTGGCAAATAAGATTAGAGAACACTTAGAAAGATTTAATCTTATAAACGAAAGTCAGCACGGATTCAGGCAAGGACGATCCTGCCTCACAAATTTGTTGTCATTCTACTCGGAGGTCTATGAGGCAGTAGATAGCGATAAAGCTTACGATGTTATTTTTCTGGACTTTAGTAAAGCTTTTGATAGGGTCCCACACGAAAGGTTAGTTAGAAAGGTTCGAGCACACGGTATAGACGGCGATATCTTAAAATGGATAGAATCCTGGCTGAAAGGACGAAAGCAGAGAGTATTAATAAATGGAACTAAGTCGGACTGGGGATTAGTAACCAGCGGTGTACCACAGGGTTCAGTACTCGGTCCCTTATTATTTATCATATATATAAATGATCTAGACTTAGGAGTCAATAGCAGCATCAGCAAATTTGCCGACGATACAAAAATAGGGCGTATCATTAACTCGACTGACGATTGCCATAACTTACAGAAAGACCTCGATACATTGTCCAAATGGTCTAAAACTTGGCAAATGGAATTTAACGTTGAAAAATGTAAAGTACTTAACGTAGGCAAGACCATTGGAGATACTAAATACAGCTTAGATAACAAAGAAATTAGCAAATCGGAATGCGAGAGAGATCTAGGAGTTATGATTAGTAACGACCTTAAACCAAGGCAACAGTGTATTAATGCGAGAAATAAAGCAAATAGGGTCCTAGGATTTATTTCGAGAAGCGTGAGCAATAGATCATCTAAAGTAATACTAAAACTTTATCTATCATTAGTAAGGCCACATTTAGACTACGCAGTACAATTCTGGTGTCCTTACTATAGAATGGATATTAATTCGTTAGAAAATGTACAGAGAAGAATGACTAAAATGATACATGACGTCCGGAACCTGTCATATGAGGACAGACTGAAAAGACTAAGTCTGCATTCGCTAGAGAGGCGTAGAGTAAGGGGAGACTTAATTGAGGTGTTTAAGTGGATGAATGGTATAAATAAGGGAGATATTAGCAAGGTACTTAAAGTAAGCATACAGGATAGAACTAGAAATAATGGTTTCAAACTAGAAAAATTCCGTTTCAGTAAGGAAATCGGTAGAAATTGGTTTGGTAATAGAGTAGTAGACGAATGGAATAAGCTACCTAGTAAAGTAGTTGCTGCCTCTTCCATTGAGAGTTTCAAGCATAGGCTAGATAAGCATATGACAAATAAGGGGTGGATATAGAATAAAGAAAATCTTATAACCAATACTAATTCATAATTTTCCCTTTTCAGGTTACACTGTGATAGTCTCTATTCTCCTTTCACACTTTCCTGTAAAATGTCCACGCCAGTTTTTCTATACGGCGTGGTGTTCTTTCTGACTTTTTCCTGCCGGCTTCGGCTGGAGGGTTTGGAGGGCGGGGGAGAGCCTTCTTCTTTGCTGTCCTTATCTCATTCTAGTAGTTCAGTTACTCTTCTAGGAGCTGCCTAGCATGGGCCAACCGGCCTACTGCAGTTATCCTCTCTTCTTATGTTCTTATAACCACCCACACCACACCACACCACACCACACCACACCACACAAATTACCCTGCCACACCACACCACACATAACCACCCTCACACACCACACAACCCTCACCACATAACCCTCCCCACACCACACCACAACCCCCCCCCCACCACACCACACCACACCACACCAAGGAGATTAACCTAAGGGGCCTGAAGCTCCCGCATCTATTTATTCTGATATTGTTTCCAGGTAACTCCACACACACACACCTCAGGTCACGTCTTTCACAGAAGAGATAACAGAAGGACAGCGAGCGTAACTGAATGGCAAGCCAGAGATGGAGTGAGAAGAAGAGGTGCACAGAGAACAAGATGGAGAGATCATATGATGCAGATCTACTGAGCAAGGACGGAACTGGCTAACAATCAATGGATCAGAGTGGAGAAAGGTGAGAGGGTCCTTATCATGCAGTGGTGTGTCACAGGCTGATGGTGATGATATTGATGATGATGATGATGTTGATGCTGATGGTGGTGATGCTTTAACATCTCAACGTATGAGGTTACAGAATGCACAGTGAGGCTGCATAGCCAGGAAATGGAAGAATATGAGTACATTTAAGTATTTATGTAATATGATGAATAAGGATGGAAGATTAGAGGATGAAGTGACAGAAATGATACATCAGGGAAGGAGGGTTGCTTGTTCTCTAAAAAGTAGTGATTAGGAAGAGGGAACTGAGGATGAAAGTGTTAAAAAAAAAAAGGGCACCGCATGCTGTGATTCCCACTTTAAAGTATGGAAGTGAAGCTTGGATCTTGCTGGAAGGACACAAGTCAAGAGTGAGAGCGGTGGAAATGAGCTACTTGAGAGGAGCATGTGGAGTTTCATAGAGAGACAGACAGACAAATGGGCAGATGAAGGAGCGTTGTGATGCCGATGTGGATGAGACTGAAAGCGTTAAGGGAAACACTTCGAGATGGTTTGGCCATGTGGAGAGGATGGCGAATAAGAAAATGACTAGAAGAGTGCACATGAGTTAGCTGGAAGGATAGAGGGGGATAGGGAGACCGACGATGAGATGGAGGGAAAGAGTAGAAACATATGACTGGGATACTTGAGCTAAATGGTAGAGGACAGTACATCATGAAGGCGATTTGCTTGTGGTCACCCCTTACGGGATTAAGGCGTCTGGCTATAAATAACCAGATATAGATAGAAAGGTAGGTGATGATGATAATATGATGATGATGATGATGAGGAGGAGGAGGAGGAGAATGGTAATGATAATGAGAATGACGGTGTAAATAATGATGATGATGATGATGATGATGATGATGGTGGTAATGAGGACGACAACTACGATGGTGATGATTATGATGATGATGATATTGATGATGATTTTTGTCGGCAGGTGGAAGGACGAAACAGCAGGAACTCTACCATCGGTCCAAGCATCCACGATTCCACATCCACCCATCCGTCCATCCATCCATCCATCTCGCTTGATGTTAACCCTCTCGCACACGATAAGTTTTAGTAAGTTTTCTGGCTCACGATTTTACACGACCAAGCCGCCCAGCCGGGGAGCGCGCGCGCGGCAAATTTGAGCGAATGAAACACATTCTTGCCTTATTTTCGCCACCCAAAAATCCATGTATTCCCATGAAACCTTTCTCAAGGTAGGCATCGATGTTTGTTCTATCTGATAAACAGGACCAAAACACAGGAAAACACCAGCAAAAAAAGTTATTAGCCCTGGAAGCATGGTCGAGTAAACTGTTTTCACTTCCCAACATCGCCGTTTGAATGTTTTCCATCATACAGGAAAATGATCTAATAAGTTTTTATAGAGAATTTCATCAGCTTTCTAACGAAACAAATCCGGTTGAGATATGATGTATACTTTTCGAGAAAATGGCTAAAAACTGAAAGCCATTTTCGGACTGACCTCTGATAGCTAAATTTTCCCAGACACCTTATGTTTTTATTACATAGTAATATTTATTTTTGGGTAGGGCTGGTAAAGAGACCTGTATGATCATGAGAGTTAATAGAGACAGCATTAACACTCTTATAGCAGTATGACTCACTCTCAGCCGAATGCTCTCGCCAAGCAGTACCTGGAATAAAATACTAGAGTTGCCCCTACCATGAGAGGGCCCGGGTACCATCTAGTGGTTGTAAAAGTAGCTGGACAAGTTTGTCGTCTTGGCAGGCGTCGCTACTTGGCTACTTTTGCTAGTGGCCGTATGACAGTGGAAGGACGAGGGTGTGTGTGTGTGTTGCTGTGCATCATTCTCCTGTGGTAAGTGTTGGATATTTGCTGTTCTTAGCCATTAAGGTGACTACATTAGGACACAAGGATATCGCACTGACAGCCAGGAAGTATCATGGCCCAAAGAAATATTACCTATGAGGCTACTAGACGTAATTCTGATGAGACAACGGGGCTGTTGGTGTGAGGGAGATAAGGAGGCCTTGTACGGCCTCAATCTTGGTGTCTCAGACCAGTGAAATAGCAGTGTGAGTGTCATCCTGTAGATTCTCGTTCCGATCAGACTGGTGGACTAGGCTTGCCTGCCTCCTTGTCCATGTCCACCCAACAGTACAGTTTGGGACCTGAATGTATACTGATAAGTGCGATTCAGATATGAGAGGGACAATGTGATGGAAAAAATTATTGTATGTAAATTATTTTGTCCTGAAGCGCATGCACACACACACACACACACACACACACACACACACATGCACACTCGCGCGCACACACGCACGCATGCACGAACTCACCCACGCACACACACACAGACACAGACACACAGACACAAAGTATATTATGGTGTTGTTCCTTCATTTGCCTAGGCCGAGATCGTCGTTTTTTTGCAGCTGATTTCCCGTAGTGCAGTGGTAAATTTGGACAAATATACAGCTCTGCATCATTTCCACGTCCCTTCTTCATGACTAGCATCAATCTAGTGTTAACCCCTTGTCACAACACAAAATTTAAGAAAGAGATTGCAATTTTACGCCAAGTTAGATTGAACAGGGGTCCTTATCCTGTAGCGGTGTGTCACAGGCTGATGATGATGATAATAGGGTTGTCGGAGATGATATTGATAATGATGATAGTGATGCTGCTGATGATAGTGATGTTGAAACTCCTGAACCAACTAACTGGACCGAGATTATGGTGATTGTAATGATGATGAAGCAGTTGGGATAATAATGATGATGATGATGACGGTGATGGAACTTATGTAGTAACTCTTTAACAGGGTTGTGATGATTGCTGTGCTTAACGCTGTTGCTCCTGGCGATGATGATGATGATGATGACGATGATGATGATGATGATGACGACTACGACAACGATGATGATGGTGATGACGATGATGATGGTGACGGCGACGATCTTCATGTCTATGGCTGAGTCACCTCTTGTTTTTCGTTTCTCTTCAAATGTAGTTGGTGACTGTGTGTAGGAGAGAGAGAGAGAGAGAATGTGTGTGTGTGTGTGTGTGTGTGTGTGTGTGTGTGTGTGTGTGTGTGTGTGTGTGTGTGTGTGTGTGTGTGTCCGCGCATGCTTGTGTGTATTTGCGTGCGTGCGTGCGTGTGTACAGCATTTCCCTCACACTCGAACTATTTATATCATAAGAGTGCAAATGAGGTCAGGGATATTGCTCTTCTTGGCCATACAAATACTAAACATTTACACTATATTCTGAAAAACATACTGGATTCCTAAGGTCACTCAATGGGTTTCAAAATCATTGTTCACTGTCTCTTTATTTATCGCAAGGAAAGGGATGGATGTGTGTCCGAAATAGTAGCTCAGTTTTGGTCTTTCTCTGGACCGTGAATGATTTAAATGGAATAATTATCCTTATTTATATTGGTTTAGTTGTAAGGATGCAACACACGGTTTGTTTACGTTTTATCAGGGCACATCAAAGAGCGGCCATGTCCATCTGCTTCTCACTAATGATTTTCGAACGAGGTTCTACATTCCTCTAGATTTTAGGGACAGTGAAGCCGCACAGCACCACAACACGCCATACCATACCATACCATACCATACCACACCACACCACAAAACCCCACACCACCCAACACCACACCACCTCACACCACACCACCCCACACCACACCACCCCACACCACACCACCCCAAACTTTACCACACCAACCACCCTTCCACACCACACCACACCAAGGGGATTAACCAAAGGGTCTTGAAGCTCCCGCATCTAGTAATTCTGAGCTTGTTTCCAGGTAACTCCACACACACACACACCTCAGGTCACGTCTTTCACAGAAGAGATAACAGAAGGAGAGCGAGCGTAACTGAATGGCAAGCCAGAGATGGAGTGAGAAGAAGAGGTGCACAGAGAACAAGATGGAGAGATCATATGATGCAGATCTACCGAGCAAGGACGGAACAGGCTAATAATCAATGGATCAGAGTGGAGAAAGGTGAGAGGGTCCTTATCATGCAGTGGTGTGTCACAGGCTGATGGTGATGATATTGATGGTGATAATGATGTTGATGCTGATGGTGGTGATGCTTTAACATCTCAACGTATGAGGTTACAGAATGCACAGTGAGGCTGCATAGCCAGGAAATGGAAGAATATGAGTGCATTTAAGTATTTATGTAATATGATGAATATGGATGGATGATTAAAGGATGAAGTGACAGAAATGGTACATCAGGGAAGGAGGGTTGCTTGTTCTCTAAAAAGTAGTGATTAGGAAGAGGGAACTGAGGATGAAAGTGTTAAAAAAAAGGGGGGGGGGGCACTGCATGCTGTGATTCCCACTTTAAAGTATGGAAGTGAAGCTTGGATCTTGTTGAAAGGACGCAAGTCAAGAGTGAGAGCGGTGGAAATGAGCTACTTGAGAGGAGCATGTGGAGTTTCATAGAGAGACAGACAGACAAATGGGCAGATGAAGGAGCGTTGTGATGCTGATGTGGATGAGACTGAAAGCGTTAAGAGAAACACTTCTAGATGGTTTGGCCATGTGGAGAGGATGGCGAATAAGAAAATGACTAGAAGAGTGCACTTGGAAGGGTAGAGGGGGATGGGGAGACCGACGATGAGATGGAGGGAAAGAGTAGAAACATATGACTGGGATACTTGAGCTAAATGGTAGAGGACAGTACATCATGAAGGCTATTTGCTTGTGGTCACCCCTTACGGGATTAAGGCGTCTGGCTATAGATAAACAGATATAGGTAGAAAGGTAGGTGGTGATGATAATATGATGATGATGATGATGATGATGAGGAGGAGAATGGTAATGATAATGAGAATGACGGTGTAAATAATGATGATGATGATGATGATGGTGGTGGTAATGAGGACGACAACTACGATGATGATGATGATGGTGGTGGTAATGAGGACGACAACTACGATGATGATGATTATGATATTGATGATGATATTTGTCGGCAGGTGGAAGGACGAAACAGCAGGAACTCTACCATCGGTCCAAGCATCCACGATTCCACATCCACCCATCCGTCCATCCATCCATCCATCCATCTCGCTTGATGTTAAAAGCTAAGTCTAACTTTAGTATCAATTGCTTCTTCATAAGCTTTCCAGCTGTCTGAACAGATCAGCAGTAGTTTTAAAAACTAAAATAACTCGGTTCTGGTGCTCAGTTTGGTACAGTCATGGACAGAGAAACCTGGACAGGTGAGGCGAGCAGGGTTGCCAAGGTCGCGGTTTTCCCGCCAAATTGGGCTCGTTTGGAAGCTCTTCCGCGGGCAGATTTTACCGGTCGCCGGTTGCGGTTTTTTGGGCTGGTTTGAAAACTGTCGCGGTTGTTTGGGCTAGTATGGAGTTAAACCACATCACGACAATATACTGAGAGAGAGAGAGAGAGAGAGAGAGAGTTTAAACATATGGCGGAGAGAGACCCCCTAATACTCCCACAGGGACCAGTGGATGCAGCCAGTGCGGAGACTCCGGAGAGAGTTTTGTTTTATCCCAATTATCGTTGCCAGCAAGCACTGCTGCAGTAGAGAGGATTTTCTCTCAGTATAATTTAGTGAAAAGTAAATGAAGAAACAGACAGCAACATGAAACAGTTGAAAACACTCTTCATGTTAGAGCAATATGCGGACATAAAATCTGTTGTAATGATTTCACAAACAAAATTATGTTAGCAAATTTCACATATGACGTACACAGCAACGAAACACAGTGATGATGATCATATAGATTTTTGAATAATATAAGTGTGATGGAAAGTTGACTCAGAGGGAGAGAAAATACCTTCACTTGTATGTTGTATTACCTAGTGTAATGATAAGTATATTTCAACAGAATCATTGTTGTTTTATGGGCAATAGTGTTTTTATGGGAAATAGGGAAAGTTTAAGTGAATCAAGTGATCATTTCAGGCATTAATAGGGACCTATATATGAATTATTAATATAAAACACTAATTTCGCATAAATATAGGATTTTTAAAATAATTATTGGTGTTGGGCTACTTTTGCCCTGGTTTTCAGTTGGGTTTCCGCGGGTAGAGCAGAGAGCGACTTGGCAACCCTGGAGGCGAGGCAAATGTCATATTTTCTCTTTTCCCCCGGCTTGTCCGTCACTCTTCGTTCACGACTCCTTTCCCCCATCCCCCCCACCCCCCATCCCGTTTACCCTCTCTTCATTAGCACCTGCCAGGCTGCACTCCCCCTCCCCCCTTCCCTGCCCCCATACACCCCTGTTCGCTAATCCGCCTACCTTGAAACGTGTGTGTGTGTGTGTGTGTGTGCATCCTTGACACAAGCAACTCCCTACATTTTTCCGATCACAACCCATCCCTCCCTCTTCCCTACGGCTACTCTGCTAACACACACACACACACACACACACACACACACACACACACACACATGAGAAGCTCATCTTTATTCTTCGTATACGCAGCTGCTCTCCCTCTCCCTCTCTCTCTCTCTCTCTCTCTCTCTCTCTCTCTCTCTCTCTTTCTCTCTTTCTTTCAAGATTCTGTACGAGAGAATAGTAATGTCATTGCAAAGTATGCCTTTATTATTGTGATATAAGTATTATAAAATAAAACTTATGAATATATTTACAGAAAACAACTGCAGTAGGCTGGTTGGCCCATGAGAGGCATCTCCTCCTGATTTTGGATCTGCATACGAAAGAGATAAAGACAGATAGAGAGAAGTGAGGAGTGACCACTTGTCCCTCTCTCTCTCTCTCTCTCTCTCTCTCTCTCTCTCTCTCTCTCTCTCTCTCTCTCTCTCTCAATAATCTGTAGCAGTGAATAATAATGTCAGTGCAAAGCATGCCTTTACTGTGATATAAGCATTACAAATTAAAACACTGGAACACATTTAGAGGAAACAACTGCAGGAAATCCTCTCGAGACGTCAGCATATGGAACTGTCATTATTTCCCTGCGGGCCAATTAACGTCCACCTTCATACTTGCCTACTCCCTTCTGCCACCATTTTCGCCAATTCTCCTCATCTTTACTTTCCATTTCAGAGCATGCCATTCGTTATGATGATAATTGCACGCACACACACACACACACACACACACACACACACACACACACACACACACATATATATATATATATATATATATATATATATATATATATATATATAAGAGACAGAGACAGAGAGATGGTAGATGGGGGAGGGAGGAGGGAGAGAAGGATGGAAACAAGGGTTTAAATTGAGAGGAGAGAGAGAGAGAGAGAGAGAGAGAGAGAGAGAGAGAGAGATGGTAGATGGTAGATGGGGGAAGGAGGAGGGGGAGAAGAAAGGATGGAAGCAAGTGTTTAGATTTCTCCTCATCTTTACTTTCCGATTCAGAGCATGCCATGAAATAGTTATGATAATAACTGCGCACACACACACACACACACACACACACACACACACACACACATATATATATATATATATATATATATATATATAGCAGGGATAGAGAGAGAGAGGTGAGAAGTGTCTACTTGTCCCCTGGGAATGACCAGCTTTCCCGGGTCATACGAGTAGGACGGAGAGGAGGTGAGGGAAGGAAGGGGATGGGGGGGTACGGTTCATATGGACGAAGATTTAGTGGAAAAATCGAAAAGGAAAAAGAAACTATCAGCTCAGCCCCTGAGTGTCCAGGTTTCTTTGTCCATGACTGTACCAATTGCTTCTTCATAAGCTTTCCAGCTGTCTGAACAGATCTGCAGTAGCTTTTAACTTCTAGAATAACTCGGTTCTGGTGCTCAGTTTGGTACGTTTATTTTCCTTTTATCAGAACTCGCGCGGCAAATTTTGAGAAAAGTCCCTCAAGTAACTCCTATTATTTTTTTTACTAGGTTTCTAATGATGTCCATAGATCTGTTGTGGCTTTAATAGTTTCCTAGACAACGCAGTCTTGGCGCATTTCTCTGCCAACCTATTATACCATGTCATATAGTGTCTGTCTCAGGAAAAACGAATGTAGAATATCGTCTATTTTACTCCAGAGTCACTGTCAAAGGCCGAAGGCATCTGATTTAACGACCTGTGGGAATACAGGCTGGCCAGGGACAAGGCCTGAAGGCATGAGGCACACACACACACACACACACACACACACACACACACACACACACACACAATGAATGGGTATAAGTGACCCGCAATGCTCACAGGTCAATATGAACTGTGGTTCCTGTTTTTGGATGCAACTTTTTTTTTTGAGTTACAAAGCGCTAAAAATAAACGAAAAATATTGGACCAGTTATTCGTTGTATATTTAGATTTAATAGCATATTATTCCTTTTATTTTATTTTATTATTATTATTATTTTTTTTTTGAGCTTGATTCGCCTGTCATCAAGAATTTGTAAGTTGGCATCTCAGGTCACAGCACCTCCTGACTGACTCTCTCCAAACCTCTGCTTCCGTCCTTTCTTGTCTCCCTCCTCCCTCCCGCATCTACCCTCTCTCTCTCTCGTGTGTGTGTGTGCAATCATTATCATGACTAATTGTATGCTTTGTATTGGAAAGTAAAGATGAGGAGAAATATTGTGGAATCTATGGCGAATATTGTGGCAGAAGAGTGTAGACATGTATGAAGGTGAACGTTAATTGGCCCACAGGGAATTAATGACAGTTCCACATGCTGACGTCTCGAGGGGACTTCTTGTAGTTGTTCTCAATAAATATATTCCAATGTTTTATTTATTTTATAATACTTATATCACAGTTAAGTTATACTTTGCATTGACATTATTATTCACTACTACAGAACCTTGAGAGAGAGAGAGAGAGGGGCGGGGCCTGGTCATTCCCAGGGGACTAGTGGTCACTCCTCACGTCTCTCTCTCTAGCATGCAGACCTACCCCCCCTGAACTCAAAACATCATCCTTCCTGCCTTCCTATCCATCCCCATCCCCTCTCTTCACCTAGCTTTTTGTCCACATACACAACTTAGAACTATAAAACTTATATGTAAACTTCAGGAAACTGGGAAATGAGGACCCCCCTTAGAAAATTCCTTGGTGCGCCCCTGCTGGGCACTGATAGATAAATAGAGACTTCACATTGTTTTATTACTTAAGCGTCGTGTGTGTGTGTGTGTGTTTTCGTAGTGATAGCTGAGTAGCCTAGGGAAGAGGAGGGATCGGATTACTGGGATGGGGGGAGGGGGATTCCACCAGTGAAGAAGAAGGTTTAGATGAGGGAGACATGAATATCGAGTGACTGAGAGAGAGAGAGAGAGAGAGAGAGAGAGAGAGAGAGAGAGACTGTATTTTCAATGTAAATTTTAGAATATAATGAATATTTATAAAGGAAATGCTACTGTTGATCCTTCGATCAGCAATAGTATTGTAAATCAGTTTATGTTTTTTCGTAAAGAATAATAATAAAAATAAAATAAAATAATTTTTCTTCATCTTTCATGGCTATTTCATTGCTTCCTTACCCAACCCCTCCCCACATTCCGACCCGGGCCACTCCCATCCTCCATCCCTCCTCATATGGACCGATATCAGGACACTGATAGATAAATAGAGGCTACACATTGTTTTATTATTTAAGCGTCGTGTGTGTGTGTGTGTGTGTGTGTGTGTGTGTGTGTGTGTGTGTGTGTGTGTAGAGGAAAGAAAATGGAAGAGGGAAGGAGGAAGGTCCAGTATCTCGAGGGGACCTCTTAATCCTTCACACGGTCACTCGTGATCCGATTTTGGCAAAGGCTTTGTAAAATTCTCTCCTTCATATTTCCTGAGAAAGGGTATAGTATATTGGGGCTGTTATACTGGTGGTATATTGGGGCTGTTATACTGGTGGTATATTGGGGCTGTTATACTGGTGGTATATTGGGGCTGTTATACTGGTGGTATATTGGGGCTGTTATACTGGTGGTATATTGGGGCTGTTATATTGGTGGTATATTGGGGCTGTTTTATTGGTGGTATATTGTGATGTTTTATTGGTGGTATATTGTGATGTTATATTGGTGGTATACTGCGATATTATATTGGTGGTATATTGGGGTGCTATGTTTCTGGTATTACATTGGGGTGCTATATTGCTGGTATTACACTGGGGTGTTATATTAGTGGTATATTGGGGTGTTACATTGATGGTATATTGGGGCTGTAATATTGGTAGTATATAGATAGATAGATAGATATTGGGGTGTTACACTTAGAATCTTACTGTGTATTGGGGTGTTATATTGATGGTATACTGGAGGTATTATATTGGGCCTCTTATATACGAGGTGAACAAGGTAATGCAGATTTCGTTTGAATTCGATTCAGTTTCTTTATAGAGGAAAGCTGTGGAGATATGTAGGAAAAATGAAGGGTTATATATTCCTCTCTTATCCAGCTCCAGCCACGTCTGTGTAATGGCTTTGGTCGTACACCCTAGCATGGCTAAAGCCTCATTTTTCTTATATTCAGTACAATTACGATGACTTAAAGCTTCTCACTGTACTCTCTACACTTTTCTGATAATAATGAACAGAAAATAATGTTGTACTTACCCTGCTGTTGCGATTTGGAGTGGACTGGTCGCGCTTAATGGCACGTAGCCACGTGGAGGCAAGTTCTTTATCTTGCGGGAAGGATAATACACTTACCGGGTACTTTCGGTCCATTTTTATAATTTCCCTTACATCTGGGAACACTACACATGTAAGGCATTATTACCTTAATAAAACATACAAATAATGTAAATATCAATATATAATACAATGTTTTTCTGTCCTTATTGTCACTGAACACACAGCGTGACCTCTCACGACCATAGCTGACCCAACACTACCTAGCAGGGTTGCCAAGTCGCACCCTGCTCTGCCCGCGGAAACCCAACTGAAAACCAGGCCAAAAGTAGCCCAACACCAATAATTATTTTAAAAATCCTCTATTTATGCGAAATTAGTGTTTTATATTAATAATTCATATATAGGTCCCTATTAATGCCTGAAATGATCACTTGATTCACTTAAACTTTCCCTATTTCCCATAAAAACACTATTGCCCATAAAACAACAATGATTCTGTTGAAATATACTTATCATTACACTAGGTAATACAACATACAAGTGAAGGTATTTTCTCTCCCTCTGAGTCAACTTTCCATCACACTTATATTATTCAAAAATCTATATGATCATCATCACTGTGTTTCGTTGCTGTGTACGTCATATGTGAAATTTGCTAACATAATTTTGTTTGTGAAATCATTACAACAGATTTTATGTCCGCATATTGCTCTAACATGAAGAGTGTTTTCAACTGTTTCATGTTGCTGTCTGTTTCTTCATTTACTTTTCACTAAATTATACTGAGAGAAAATCCTCTCTACTGCAGCAGTGCTTGCTGGCAACGATAATTGGGATAAAACAAAACTCTCTCCGGAGTCTCCGCACTGGCTGTATCCACTGGTCCCTGTGGGAGTATTAGGGGGTCTCTCTCCGCCATATGTTTAACCTCTCTCTCTCTCTCTCTCTCTCAGTATATTGTCGTGATGTGGTTTAACTCCATACTAGCCCAAACAACCGCGACAGTTTTCAAACCAGCCCAAAAAACCGCAACCCGCGACCGGTAAAATCTGCCCGCGGAAGAGCTTCAAAACGAGCCCAATTTGGCGGGAAAACCGCGACCTTGGCAACCCTGCTACCTAGTACGTCACGGCTTACCGTCCCCCCCACCGACGAGGCCTTCTAATTTTAGAAGGCCTGGGGGGGGGCTGGTCATTCCCAGGGGACAAGTGGTCACTCCTCACCTCTCTCTCTCTCTAGCACGCAGACCTACCCCCCCTGAACTCAAAACATCATCCTTCCTGCCTTCCTATCCATCCCCATCCCCTCTCTTCACCTAGCTTTTTGCCCACACACACACACACACACACACACACAAACACGTTTTTTTTAAATAACTGACGACCTACCAAAAAATCTATCATTCTATCAGAATATATATATATATATATATATATATATATATATATATATATACAACTTAGAACTATAAAACTTATATGTAAACTTCAGGAAACTGGCAAATTGGGACCCCCCCTTAGAAAATTCCTTGGTGCGCCCCTGCTGGGCACTGATAGATAAATAGAGACTTCACATTGTTTTATTACTTAAGCGTCGTGTGTGTGTGTGTGTGTGTGTGTGTGTGTGTGTGTGTGTGTGTGTGTGTGTGTGTGTGTTTTCATAGTGATAGCCGAGTAGCCTAGGGAAGAGGAATTGAATTTGATACATTTACTGAGATACACAATACTGTACATATAAAAATAGTAGTTGTACAATATCTCAAAAGGAAGATGATACTTAGGTAGTCATCTTCCCGAGCCTATTAATGTATTATATTAGATTACAATATACTGTACGTGTGATTGGTCAATAATTTTAAAGTGGACTAATTAGTAAACTTATATACAGTAATACATGTATTAAACTGTACAGTGAGTATAAAGAGTGCTGTTGTATGTAGTTACATGGAATTTGTTTGAGCATACTGATATATACCATATGTATATACATATTCACGTACACAAGATCGGTGAATGGAATAGGAAACAGAGGTCACAAACAGTAATACATTTGTACACACATAAAACTTATACATAGTGATCTACATATACATCCAGGAAAAACGCATTGTAAATACAAGTGTGAGGCTACAGAGTGTGGGTGCGGGAGAGGGAGGCTGCGGCGACCGGAGTCCCCAGATTATGGGGGAAGGGTTGGGATTAGCAGGTCACCACCAAACCTTACCCCCTCCCCTGGGTCCCCAACCACCAACCGCCACCACACCGCTCCCACTCTGTGCCCTTGGTGTATAGCATAGGGAAGAGGAGGGATCGGATTAACGGGATGGGGGGAGGGGGAAGGTTTAGATGAGGGAGACATGAATATCGAGTGACTGAGAGAGAGAGAGAGAGAGAGAGAGAGAGAGAGAGGGAGAGAGAGAGAGAGAGAGAGAGAGAGAGAGAGAGAGAGAGAGAGAGAGAGAGATTGTATTTTCAATGTAAATTTTAGAATATAATGAATATTTATAAAGGAAATGCTACTGTTGATCCTTCGATCAGTAATACTATTGTAAATCAGTTTATATTTTTTCATAAAGAATAGTAATAAAACAATAAAATAAAATAAAATAATTTTTCTTCATCTTTCATGGCTATTTCATTGCTTCCTTACCCAACCCCTCCCCACATTCCGACCCGGGCCACTCCCATCCTCCATCCCTCCTCATATGGACCGATATCAGGACACTGACAGATAAATAAAGGCTACACATTGTTTTATTATTTAAGCGTCGTCTGTGTGTGTGTGTGTGTGTGTGTGTGTGTGTGTGTGTGTGTGTGTGTGTGTGTAGAGGAAAGAAAATGGAAGAGGGAAGGAGGAAGGTCCAGTATCTCGAGGGGACCTCTTAATCCTTCACACGGTCACTCGTGATCCGATTTTGGCAAAGGCTTTGTAAAATTCTCTCCTTCATATTTCCTGAGAAAGGGTATAGTATATTGGGGCTGTTATACTGGTGGTATATTGGGGCTGTTATACTGGTGGTATATTGGGGCTGTTATACTGGTGGTATATTGGGGCTGTTATACTGGTGGTATATTGGGGCTGTTATACTGGTGGTATATTGGGGCTGTTATACTGGTGGTATATTGGGGCTGTTATACTGGTGGTATATTGGGGCTGTTATATTGGTGGTATATTGGGGCTGTTATATTGGTGGTATATTGGGGCTGTTATATTGGTGGTATATTGGGGCTGTTATATTGGTGGTATATTGGGGCTGTTATACTGGTGGTATATTGGGGCTGTTTTATTGGTGGTATATTGTGATGTTTTATTGGTGGTATACTGCGATATTATATTGGTGGTATATTGGGGTGCTATATTGCTGGTATTACATTGGGGTGCTATATTAGTGGTATATTGGGGTGTTACATTGATGGTATATTGGGGCTGTAATATTGGTAGTATATAGATAGATAGATAGATATTGGGGTGTTATACTTAGAATCTTACTGTGTATTGGGGTGTTATATTGATGGTATACTGGAGGTATTATATTGGGCCTCTTATATACGAGGTGAACAAGGTAATGCAGATTTCGTTTGAATTCGATTCAGTTTCTTTATAGAGGAAAGCTGTGGAGATATGTAGGAAAAATGAAGGGTTATATATTCCTCTCTTATCCAGCTCCAGCCACGTCTGTGTAATGGCTTTGGTCCTACACCCTAGCATGGCTAAGGCCTCATTTTTCTTATATTCAGTACAACTACGATGACTTAAAGCTTCTCACTGTACTCTCTACACTTTTCTGATAATAATGAACAGAAAATAATGTTGTACTTACCCTGCTGTTGCGATTTGGAGTGAACTGGTCGCGCTTAATGGCACGTAGCCACGTGGAGGCAAGTTCTTTATCTTGCGGGAAGGATAATACACTTTTGGTCCATTTTTATAATTTCCCTTACATCTGGGAACACAACACATGTAAGGCATTATTACCTTAATAAAACATACAAATAATGTAAATATCAATATATAATACAATGTTTTTCTGTCCTTATTGTCACTGAACACACAGCGTGACCTCTCACGACCATAGCTGACCCAACACTACCGTCCCCCCCACCGACGAGGCCTTCTAATTTTAGAAGGCCTTGGCTGGGGACGCGCCAGACGAGAGAATTTGATACGTCAGGCGCGTCCCTAGCCCGTCTCTTCTGGCCTCTCGTCCCCAGCCACTCTGTTTGTCTGTCTGTCTGTCTCTCTGTTCTTTCTGTCCATCTCTCTGTCTGTCTGTCTGTTTCTGTCTATCTGTCTGTCTGCCTGTCTCTCTGTCTCTTTCTGTCTGTTTGTCTTTCTGTCTGTCTGTCTCTTTCTGTCTGTCTGTCTGTCTGTCTGTCTGTCTGTCTGTCTGCTTGTCTGTCTGTCTTCCTGTCTCTCAGTCTGTCTCTGTCTGTCTGTCTGTCTGTCTGTCAGTCCCTCTCTCTCTCTCTCTCTCTCTCTCTCTCTCTTTGTCTGTCTGTCTCTCTCATCAGTGCCACCACGTGAAGGTGTGTCTATAGTGTTTGTGATAAAAGTCTACGTAGACAGAGGCGAATGGGAGAAGGCTGTGGTATTGGACTGTTGGGGGTACTGTTGATATTTTCTCTGCCTTTTTTTCTCATATACAGAGTGAAACTAAAGCTTTATTAATCCTCAGATACGCACAAACGTGATCTGGTACAAGTATGGCTGATAACAAAATATGTAATCAGAATAGGAGGTGTTATTACAGTCACCCGAGAAAGCCCGATGAAGCTATGTGTTTGGCCAGGTTTATATATGTCTATCAGTCTGTCTGCCTGCCTGACCGCCTGCCTGTCTGCCTTTTCTGCTTCCCTGACTGCCTGCCTGTCTGCCTTTGTCTGCCTGCCTGTCTGTTAGCAAGATTATAAGGAAAAGTCAGCAGAAGCGTGGCGTTCTTTTGAGTGAAGTTGACTTCATAGCACATTATATTTGTGCCGCAGCTTTAATAGCATGTCTTCTTATGTATAACCAAGGTCCTTTGACGAATAGTGAGCTAACACACACACACACACACACACACACACACACACACACACACACACACACACACACACACACACACACACACACAATACTCTCTAACGGAAGGTGGTGGTAGGGAACTGTGTGTATGTAACTGTGGTGGTGTGGGGAGGTTGCCATGGTAACACACTGGCCGCACACACACACACACACACACACACACACACACACACACACACACACACACACACACACACTAATAAAGATGATTTGGCTCAACTGAAAGAAGAGGCAGTATCAAAGAACTGATGAACAATATCCTGCCTCACCTTTGTTTATCTCGGATAGATGGGCAAGCTGTTGAAACACTATCAACACTGAGAATAGACACACAGCTTGAGCGTCCTCCCCCTCTCACGGTTAGAGGGTGACTGACGGGATTCGAAGCTCCTTGTTTTTTTTGTTTTTTTAATGCAAGAAAGAAGGAATCAAAGGCCAGGAGGCCGCAAACCGTTCCTTCCAAGAAAAAAACAAAAACAATACAAAAGAGAGCCAAATTCACGATCCGTTTATTTCGAGATGCCTGGACACACTGCGTCTGAAACACCGGAGATCATAGGGAGTAGGGAATACAGACAGAGGGAGACAGTTCCAGAGTTGACCTGTTGCATAAATGAAGGACTTGAAGTAACGGTTAACTCTTGGATTAGAGAGCTGGACAGAAAAGGGATGAGAGTTTGTTGCTAGACGGGTGCTACGCACCCGTCGTAGAGGTGGAGGGATGCAAGCAGACAGGTCAGAGGAGCAGTGACCATTGAAGTAGCGATAGAAGAGAGATAAAGATGCAACAGTGCGGCGAAGAGACAGAGGTTGAAGGGAGCCAGTAAGAGGTGGAGAATTTATGAGACGAAAAGCCTTTGACTCTACCCTACTGAGTAGAGCTGTATGTGGGGAGCCTCCCCGCACATGAGAGTTGTACTCCACACAGGGGCGAATAAAATTGAACTCTAGTTCGAAATAAAATGTTTGTTTTTATTATGCTGATTAATATTTATCTTTAATATTAATCCTTTCTATATATCTATCTATGGACGCCTTCATCGGGTAAGGAGTGACCACAAACAAATCGTCTCCATGTTGCCCTGTCCCCTGCCATGTCGCTACCCTCCCCTAACTTACACCCCCCCTCTCATATACCTCTCTCCTCCATCCCTCCATCTCTTCCTCGGTCTCCCCCTCCCTCTCCCCCCCTCCACCTCACTCACATACACTCTCCTCGTCAGTCTCTCACTCTCCATCCTCTCCACCTGGCCAAACTACCTCAGTGTGTTTCTCTTAACGCTTCCTATCACATCCACATCCACACCACAACGCTCCTTCACTTCCTCATTTGTCAGTCTGTCTCTCCACGTAACTCCACATGCTCCTCACTCACATACACTCTCCTCGTTAGTCTTACACTCTCCATCCTCTCCACATGGCCAAACCATCTCAGTGTGTTTCTCCTAACGCTTCCTGTCACATCCACATCCTCACCACAACGCTCCTTCACATTCTTATTTGTCAGTCTGTCTCTCCACGTAACTCCACATGCTCCTTTCAAATTATATATGCTTGAATACAAATAAATGGCTTAAATACCCTTTGTTTTCATCTAAGGGAACTGGACAAGAGGAAGGGAAGTTATTGGATTTAAACGTATAAAGACGAGTTATTTCTATCTTTTCACCCGAGGGGACTGGGCAAGAGTAATTTCCATGGCAATTACTACTGAAATATAAGGTATTTTCACTGGGTCAAATAATCTATTGTTAGGCCAAATAGTTTAGAAGAAATTGTTATAAATGCTGAAATAAATATACACAACTTAAAGATGTGTTTCTTTCACCTAAATTGGCTATGGATTTCTTGGGGGGTGTTTATGTAGGGTGGTTTATATATTACGGTACTGGATGGACTACTACTACTAATGATGATGATGATGCTACGGCTGCTGCTGCTGTTGCTACTGCTACGACTACAACTGCTACTACAACTACTACAACCGCTGCTACAACTACTACTATACTTAGTTTTTTTTTTTTTTTTTTTTTATCGAGGCAAAGATGCACTTGATAGGTTGGTGATGACTGAATGCAACATGTCCAAATAACATGGTATTTCTGAGAATTACTGGTAATTATTTGAAATACAGTGATGTTCTTTGGATGTGTTGCATTCAGCCAAACATCACCAACCTGCTGAGTGCATCTTCTGGTTAAAAAAAAAAAAAAAAATCTACCACTGTTACTACTACAGCTACCACTTTTAGAATTAATACAACAAGCAAATCAGCTCCATCTATTTGGGAATTATACCGTGAAGCTAAGCAGCCAGTCTCATAATACAGTTCACATTGGAGTTGTAATGTGAAGGTTATCACTAACCATAATACAATCTGTTGGCCCCAAACACACCAGCCACTGTCCTTAACAACCATATGCCAACACTTTATCATCATTCATTCATTCATTCATCATCTAATCCTGTGTTGCCCCATGAGGAGCATAGGAGCCTGGAGCTAGGCAAATTGGTCCTCACATTTATGATGAGAATGACCAGCCTCACTCATCCCTGAGTGACATTACGTGAGCATTAAACCCTAACCATCCCTTGGATATTAACTTGCACAGGCTCAATCCGATTGGAGCGCCTTAATTGCCCACTAAACCATCAGGCTCCATAATTTGGTTATATGATTACCACCCAGCGTAGTAAAAGGTTTCCTGGTGTACAGGAAACCATGTGGCTTGTCACTCAGTATATAGTCACCCGTAGACAGAAGGAAGAGGAAAGAATGAAGGAGAAAAAGACATGAGGAAGGATGGAAAGAAGGAAGGAAGGGAGGAAAGGGCAGGCACCAGAGAGCAGCACTACATCGAGTGAGTGGATGTGGAGTGCCCCACCAACCACAAAAGACTTTATTACTACTAGATTTTTTAGTATTACAGTGTCAACAAAAACTTTAATCTGTTGGAGTTGCTGGTCAATGTGACTCAGTCACAGTAGCTTCGTAATCCATACCTGCCAGAGAGACAGGCCTGAGGGCTGATGATTTGGTGCCCCTGAGGCATAACAGTGCACACCTCACAAGGGAGTAGGACAGTTGACACCTCATCCAGGCCATAACAGAACTCTTTACGTTGACACTTCTTAGAATCTCTGCCAGTCTCGAGAGAACCTGCTCGCCTCTGGACCCATCCCACCTGATGTTGTGAACACAAGGGCAGCGAATCCACCGTGGTGCACAAGAAATGCACAAGCTAGATCCTTTCTTGTGCACCACGGTGGATTCACCGTGCAATATTCTAGCACAATAGGACAAAATCAGTTCACGTTTAAGAACACTGTACGTAGAATGAATAAAATGTTAGTTTATGGAATACAGGAGTCTGCCACAACGCTCCATTCGGGGAAAAAAATGATTAAAGGAAAAAACCCAGGCAGAGGCGAACGGGAGAAGGCTTTGGTATCAGACTGTTAGGGGATTCTATTAATGTTTTCACTGCCTTTTTCTCTCATATACAAAATGAAACTAAAGCTTTATTAATCCCCAAATACGTATATCATTGTTAACTGACGTGATCTGGTACGAGTATGGCTGAAAGCAAAATGTGTAATGAGAAAAGCGACGAGAAAATTATCATTTTTTCTGCTACTAGGGGGTGTTATTGCACCCAACAGAGAAAGCCCGATGAAGCTATGTGTTTGGCCTGGCTTATATATCTGTCTACCAGTCTGTCTTCCTGTCTGCCTGCCTGCCTGCCTATCTGTTTGCCTTTGTTTGCCTGCCTGTCTGTTAGCAAGATTATCGGAAAAAGTCAGCAGATTATCCTATTTTTTAATTTAGATTTTGAATAAACTATTCCGTACAAGTCCTTACAATCAGAGAAACGTTGTCGCTGGAAAGCAGAGCAGGAAGAGTCAGCGGACAGTGATCAGTTTTTCGCAGTTACCCATCCATTTTACTGCTTTTCTCTGAACTGAAAGCCCACCCCAACTTAGTCTGTGGCGTCACAAAAGGTGCGCGGGGAAGTCATGTAACCAGATCATCCCCTTCATTAGAACCTGAATTAGGTTAGGATGAAGTAATTCGACATTTGCAGCATTCAGTAAAAGGTCAGGGGTACAAGACAAGGATAAAGGTTCAGTCAGCCGTCGTGTCCGAGACAGAGACTCATCATTCTCGAAGCATTGTAATCAACAAGTAATAAACAGTAGCTCAGAGATAGACTCCGTGGAGAGAGTGGATCAGTACATCACGTCAACACGATTATTTGATTTTCTCTTGTCATACTTCAGAACCACAGGTGTTTAGTGATAAAGTGGACGGGCGTTTGAACCGAGTGTGAGACACAAGTGTTGTTGGCGTCACTTCATAGGCTGTTGCTTGGATTTGCTGGATTTCCCTCCATTGTCCTCCTTACTGCGATCTCGCCTTGTTCCCGCAGCACCCTCCAAAGGTAAGCTATTTGGCTTCTGCTAATTCTGTACTCGTTTTACTCTAACTTGGCCCAAATTTTCCATCCCTCCATCCTGAATGCTGAGTTGTAGCAATAGATTAATGCTAGAAAATGTAAGTCACAAAAAAGTGGTATGGAAAGAGAGCCGTAGCGTTGTCCGTTTCTGTCAATGACCCATGTGAAGTAAGCTGCAAAAGGACGAAAATTTGGGCCACTTAACAATGAAAAAATAATATACTGCGTGATACAATGATAATCTAGGACGTTGTGGAGAGTTGAGAAGTTTGTGGTTTGCAATAGAGGGACAGGAAGACAGAACAGACAGATAGAAGACATACAGACGCAGGGTAAGGAGACAGACAGAGGAGACGAAGCGTCGCGTTATTATGAGTGTAGTTGACTTCATAGAACATTGTATTATAGTTGTGCCCAAACTTTAATAGCACGTCTTCTTATGTATAACCAAAGTCGTTTGACGTGTAGTGAACTAACACACACACACACACACACACACACACACACACACACATACACACACACATACACACACATACACACACATACACACACACACACACACACACATACACACACACATACACACACACACACATACACACACACACACACACACACACACACACACACACACACACACACACACACACACACACACACGCACGCACGCACGCATATACATAACCACACACAACGATATACTCGTATAACCACACACACACACACACACACACACACACACACAACCACATATTCGTATAGCCACACACACACACACATACACAAACACGTATTCTATGATGGGCCTTGCTGATAGAGGTGTGTGTGTGTGTGTGTGTGTGTGTGTGTGTGTGTGTGTGTATGTGTGTGTGTGTTGTGAGGTGGGCAGGTTGCCATGGTAACACAGATGCCCTGCACCAGCCAAGCTAACACCATACGTATTGCCCACTGAGTCTCGCACTTTATATAAAACATCTCTGTACTCATATCTGATCCCAATATTGCAGTTTTATTTTTTTTTTCATCACAATACGATAAAACATACTCGAACTTGATTTTTGAAAATGATCCATGAATATTAAAGTTTTCTGTGGCAAGAAATGAAGAAGGTGTTTGGTGGTGGGGTGGAGTGGGTGTCTAGCGGTGCATTGTGGTGAGACACATACACCCACAGGCACATAATTACACAAACTTACACACACACACACACACATACAAATTCACACACGTACAAATACACACACGTACACTGAGGAAGGGTGAGGCAGAGACTGGCAGGGAGAGGCAGAAACGGGTGGGAAAAAACAGGGAGAGGGAGGCAGAGCCAGGGTGAGGCAGGGAAAAGCACTGTAGCGAATATAATGTGTCTGTGTTTTTGTCTTTAGCTGTAGGCAATGACGGAGAGAGAGAGAGAGAGAGAGGAGGGGGATCACACACGTTTCGATCCAGAAAATCTGGTCAAACCTTAGCAGAAAAAATTATATCTTGGCCATAAGAAGGGATTTTTTTCATGACAGTTTTTTTTAATACACACACGATTGTGAACAGGCATAAGAGTAACTACGTATACACGCACACACACACACACACACACACACATTCTCTCTCTCTCTCTTTCTCTCTCTCTCTGCTGCTGCAAGGAAAGTCATCAAACGTCACTATAGCTGTGGTACCCTCCGTCTGAACCTACTTTCTACCCACTGACCTACTCTCCCCATTCCTCTCTCATTTTCCGCAGTCTCTTCCCACTCCCCTTCCACTGCCACTCTCCCCACTCCCCTCTCATTCTCCCCACTCTCCCCATTCCCCTCTCACACTCCTCACACCCTCTCTCATTTTCTGCAATCCTTTCCCACGTCCACTCTGCCTACTCTCCCCACTCCCCTCTCACTTTCCCCACTCCCTTTCCCGTCCGACTCTCCCCATTCAATATAGTCGTGTGTGTGTGTGGGGGGGGGGAAATAAGGGTGGCATACGGATGTGGGGGGGGTTGTAGAAATGCGTGTTCATGGGCGCCTACGTGTGTGTGTGTGGGGGGGGGGGGGATGAAGGGTGGCATACGGATGTGGGGGGGGTTGTAGAAATGCGTGTTCATGGGCGCCTATGTGTGTGTGTGTGTGTGTGTGTGTGTGTGTGTGTGTGTGTAGAGGGTGGTTGAAGGGTGGCATACGGATGTATGGGGGGGGGTGTTATAGAAATGCGTGTGTTCATGGGCGCCAAGGGTGGCAGTACGGTACGGTACGGAAAAAATATCATAATTCCGATAGTTTAAAAACACCGCACCGTAGTTTCGTTGCATACATAAAGAACCGTACCGTCTATCTATCTATCTATCTATAGCCCGACGCCCTAATCCCGCAAAGGGTGGCCGCAGACAAAGCGCCTCCAAGTCACTCTGTCACCCACCATTTGACTCCCCTCCCCCCAACTCACCCCCCCCTCCCTCATATACCTCTCAACTCCATCCCTCCACCTCATCCTCGGTCTACCCCTCCCTCTCCCTCCCTCCACCTCACCTACATACACCCTCTTAGTCAGTCTTTCATTCTCCATTCTCTCCACATGTCCACACCACCTCAGTGTATTTCTCCTAATCTTTTCAACCACATCGTACTGGTGCGATAAAGTGAAATTTCGTTCCCAACTTTCGTACCTAATTTCGTACTGTACGTCTGCCATTACGTTTCTGTGAAAATTAATCGATAATATAAATTATTTTTGCAAGCAATTCCTCGTCCAGTTTCAATACTCACTTATTATATTTGTGTTTTTTGCTGTTAGTGGAAATTATGTATTGTGTGTGTGTATGTGTGTGTGTGTGTGTGTGTGTGTGTGTGTGCGCGTGAGGTAATTGACCTAACATTTGATTTACAGTCATATGGCAATGGGATTAAATAAAATTAAGGATTACCAACTTGGATTGTACTAGAATTTTCTGTGAAAAATTGTGTTTAAATCAGACTATGATAAAAATCAACCACTTAACGGGTCAAGTAGCAATGCTGCAGCCGGCCCTACAGTAAATACCTAATCCAAATCATTATTTATATACTATTGTATAATCCAATCTATAAATTAATCACTTAACTCTGTAGGCCTACAGTGGGCAAGGAATATACGAGATACGCACAGCAAAACAAATGTCAAATAATAGAAATATCTATCTATCTATCAATTGCCAGACGCCATAATCCCGTAAGGGGTGGCCACTTGACTTTGGGTTACCTATTTTACAGGGAGGGGCACTAAGCCTCCACCAACCCACTTGTTGACATGTAGGGAGCACGTATGGGTTGATTATATGGTAACCACCCAGCGTTGTAAATGGTTTCTTGGCTTACAGGAAACCATTTGGCTTGTCACTCAATGTAAAGCCACCTGTGAAGGAAAGAAAAGCAATAAGAAGTGACAGGAAAGATGGGAGAAATAGGAAGAGAGGAGAACAGACAGAAAAAGAATGATAAAGGCTAAGGAAGAGGTAGGTATCACTACATCAAGTGAGTGGATGATGGTCGCCACCACCTACCAGATTATTACCCAAGTGCTAAAATATGGTGCTGATCTCAGTGACGTGCCTTGGAAATGATGCTGGTAGCGGATTCTGAGAGGTGTCTGGATTACGAGAAAATCTGCGAGAACTTTTGCGATGTGCATACGAGGTTTTGATAAGTGGTATTCTGGAGAGTGTTGTACGACAATCTTAAGACCAACACCAGGTTGCGCCAGGGCAAGTGTTGGTCAATCAAGGAGCGGAAGGTTTCTCTATTTAACTCTGAGTAACCAATCACAGTACACCGGAGTATGACGTCATAGTGGTAGCAGACGATGTTTCCACACCGCCAGTCATAATTTCCAAGACAGTATTGAAGCAGTGGAAGACCACCAAAATATTATGTACAGAAGGGCAGTGAACTTCTCTGAGGAAGAAATAAGTGCGCTGATTCATAATTTTTTCGACATTGTGTCATGTAGGCTATCACCATACTTTAGATGAGTTTCTTCTTAACACTGGCTTGTTTAATCGAATTTTTGTGAACATTATATCAATAGGCTATAATCTGTTTGTAGTAAAGGCAATATTGGCCGACAGTGCTAGTTTTACCACATATGTCGAAGTAGTACTTGTTCCGTTATGGTATTCTGGCATCGTTTACGACGGTCTGTTGCCACTTGTACTTATTATTTTTTTTGAAAAATCGCAACAGTTGTATGCATTTAAGGATTAATTGATGCATGATTTAATTCTCAGGATTTGAGGGATGTTTGAGCTACAACATTTGTAAAAATAGGAGAGTTATAAGGCTTACGATGTACTTAGGGCTGCCCCTCACATGGCGCAACTCTACGAGGAGAATTGACAACGCCGCATAGGGTTTGCGCTCGTTTTCTAGGGCTCCAGAATATGCACTTAAGTGAAAAGTTGCTCTTACGCCCAAAGATGGTGGATTTGCGAGGATTTTTGAGCTTTCAGAATCCGCCCCCAGGTCTAGATTTTCCTTGGTGAATACTGATATGAAATAATTATTTAGGATGGAGCACATTTCTTTATCTTCACTGGTAATGTCACCTGATTCTGTTCTGAGTGGTCCTATCCTATCTTTATTTTTCGTACGGTACAATTGATAAAAACCCTTGGGGAGATGAAAGGGGGAAAGGAGGTAGGATACAGGAAAGAACACAGACGACATAAGAAAGAGGAAGTGTAAGGAGATGTCGAAAAGAGAAGAGTGAAAGAAATACACGGGGAAAAGGGAAAGAAGGGAAAGAGAAGTGAGAAAGAAAAGAGTTAAACGTGAAAGAAAAGATAAAGGGAAAAAAGGAGGGAAAGGAGAGAGGAGAGGAAAGGAGAGAGGAGAGGAAAGAAGAGACACGAAAGTGGGAGGAGAGAAGAGAAAGAGAGGAGAAAAGAAGCAAAGAGAAGGGTAGTGAGAAAATTGATTGAGGTGTAAAGTGGGGAAGCAATTAGAGAAAGGAAGGGGAGAGAGGGTAATGGGGGGGAAAGGATTACAGGAGAGAGAGAGAGGGGGGGGGGACAAATAAAGACACTGAACGATAAACAACGGTACAGTGACGAAGGCATGAGAGGAATTGCAGAACCTAAATTTGTTACATCATTTCGTTCTGTTTTTTAAATCTCTTTATCGTCTTTTTTTCTTGTCTCAGTCAGCTCCAACTTTTTCCTTGCTTATCTCTCTCCTCTCCTCCTCCTCCATTAACCTAGTAAGCATTCTCTATTTTCAGCTCTCTCTTCTTTCATTGTTCCTCTACGCCCCTCTACACGTCAACGTCAGCCGGGGTTGCCAGGCAGCGTAATTTTTCACATATGTTTATTCATTTCTTATTTCTGGCCTTATTTTTCGTGCTACATTATTCATTTACGTATCATATTGTTCTCAGTGTGATTTTCTATAAGGCTACATGCATTTAAGGTTGAACGGAATACAGCATTACCAATACAATAACACAATGAACAATAACATGTGAAAAATACATAGGCAGCTGGTGTAAATGTTTATACAGTATTTTCGACGTTATTTTTTGTGCTATTTTATTCATTTTAGTCTCTTTTTCTTCGTAAGTGTTTGTCCTGCAATAAAATGAGTATAAAATAATGAGCAAACAGCCAACATCACGATTACTAACACCGTAAACAGCGTAAAAAAGACCAGGCGCGCTCCATCAGCGCGCCTTCTCGTAAATATTGATACTCATGTTTTATTTTATTTCAGACGATATTTTGAGTGCTATTTCGTTCATTTTAGTCTTTAACTGTTCGTACGAGTTTGTTCTACAGTAACAAGGCATTCAAGAATGAACAGAACACGAACATCACTGGTACTAACACAGTACATGCAGCAAAAGGATAAATATACTGTACTGTTTAAGCATACGTTAGAAAAATAATGAACCTCTATACAGTACGTATATCTCATGTAGAATGGGAAGACATTGGCGCGCATTTAAACCTAGTCCCATGAACAGTGAACAGCAAATGTTTTTGGCGACTCACCACCAAAAATTTAACTTTCTACCGAGAAGAAACGAAAACAAGAAAAAAATTAGAAGAAAATAAAAAGTTTCTCGTGAATTTATCACCCCTTCCTGGATCCTGGCGTATAATAGTGGGAGAAGAATGATGATGATGATGATATGAAACTACAAGCATCCCGTACTTTGGAAATCCTACACGCTTAAAGCGGCCCCTACAGTGTGCCTGTCAGCTGTGCGCTTCTGCCATACTTCCAACTGACCTCCCATACAGGCAAGCTCATCTAAAAATATTTATGGATGGCTTTGGTACAGCCTAGTATAGTTTTACTTATACAAAAAAACTATAAGGTTTTTATGAAAGAATCGCTTTTTGTTATAGTAATTACAAAGAACTTTGTACAACTTGGCAGGGTTGCTCATGCTGTGTGCCAGGTCTTTCGAGGCGGATTTGGGTCAGATTAGTGTCACACACACGCACGCACACACACAACACACACACACACACACACACACACACACACACACACACACACACGCACGCACGCATACACACCACCTGTCCTGTTCTGCGCGCTTCATTCATTCTTCCGCACTCGAGGACAATGGATGCCTCTCCAAAGCCTCAATCAAAACACCTGCACAGTCAAGCCAAAGGAGTTATATACAATGTAAACCAGTATTTTCAGCGAGAGAAGGAGAAGGGGGATTTTATTACCAGCTTATCAAAGGCTACTTGCCGGACAGCTGAGGCAACAAAAGTAAGCGAAAGAACAATAAAAAGAATATGCAAAGAAGCAAGAGATAATGAAGAAAGTAATGAGTTTATGTCTCCCAAGAAACGGCAACGCACAAGACCCATTGCTGATTTCTTTGACGAATTTAATGAAGGTGTTCTACGACGAACCGTGCTCGGTTTCTACGAGAGGAGAGAGATACCCACACTGGCAAAAATACAGGAAGAAATTAAAGAGAACCTTTCCTACCCCGGCAGCAGAGAAACATTAAGAAAGGTTCTGAAGAAAATCGGGTTTAAATATGCTAAGGTAGATGGAAGAAAGTTTCTAATGGAGCGCAGTGATGTTGCATATGGGCGTTACAGATTTTTGAGCGCAATGAAGAAACATGTGAATTCTGGCAAAGACAGTAGGTGGTGTGGAAATAAAGTCGAAATATAATAATAATAATAATAATAATAATAAATGCATACACACACACACACGCACACACACACACACACACACACACACACAGTGAGAGGGGAGGGGGAGGGTAAATGGTGGGCTGTACCAAGGGCACCTAAAAATAGCCTTGGCCTACGAGAGGTGAGTGGAAGTGTGGCAGAAAGGCACAGGTGACAGACGCAGCCTTCAGGGGCCACTTAATAATAATAATAATAATAATAATGACGTATAGAAAAGGAGGGGAAAGGAAGGAAGGTAAAGAATGATTGTGTATATGTGATGAGTGTTATGCAACCAGGGCGACGACACATGACGGCAGGAACTAGGCCTTAATTTAAACTCCCGGCCTTACTGAGAGTTCCGGTTCCTGGTTGCATTGTGTAAAGTGCATGTTAGACTGAGAGAAAGAGTGTCGGGGCTTAACCCAACGTGCGTGTGTTTGCTGTTGGGAAGGGGGGGGGGGTGTCGCACGTGCACTGTGTTGTTAATTAAGGACGGGAGGAGTGAATAGCTACGGCTTTCTCTGCCAAGCATTAGCTTATTGGCTGCCTCTCAGGTTCATCTGATCTTTTCCGGCTCCAGAAGCCTGGGTAGGATTTAGGATACGGGTGTTAGGGTAAGGTGTTGTAGCCCTGGGGGGCTTGGGTAGGGGGATAAGGAAAGGGGAGGAGGTAGGGGGGAAGAGTGGAGGAAGGGGAGTCAGGGTAGGTTGTCTCTTGGGGGTGGGCGGAGTATTGGGCTGTAGCCGTGATCTTGATGGGGGGTGTAGGGGTGGTTCAGGGTCTGAGGCAGGATGCTGGATATGAGGATGGCGGGTTATTACGTGGCTGCCGTGATCTTGATAATGGGTGTAGGGGTGGTTTAGAGTCTTAAGTGAGTTGCTGGGTGTGAACTAAGTTAATTAATGAATGGGTCAGTAATAAATAACCTATTGGTACTTAAGTGAACAATGGGGTTGGTGCAGGTCTTGCGTCAGGGTGGAAGAGGTTGGCTAGAGGTCGTGTGGGGGGTGTGATCCGGGTGAAAAAGTCGATGAAGTCAGTGTGAACGTCGGTGAGTTTGGTGATTTGTTTTTGTTGTAGGTGGTGAAGGTAAGTGTTGATGGGTGGAATGTTGGCGCGTTCATGAGAGTGTATGTTGGTGACAAAATCATCCCACCGTATGCTCAGTGCCCAACGTATGGCTTTGTTTTGAACTCTCTGTAAATTTAGAATGTTGCTTTTGGCCGAAAGAGATAGACTTAACGGTGAATACGTGAGCAGTGGTCTGATCAGTGCTTTATACAGATGAAATTTAGTTGCAGATGCTGCACTACGGAACCGGTATATTTGTGTTAGTGCAGTGCCAGCCACGCCTGCCTTGCCTCGTATATGATGATGAAATTTGAAGTTTTTGTCGTATGTAAGACCAAGTACGGTGCAAGTATTCCTAATAGGAATGGGAACGCGATCGGGATCACGCGAATTTAGAAAAAGTGGGCGGGGTTTGGCTGATTTAATACGAAAATATGTTACTGTGCATTTCAAGGGATTCGCTTGAATCCGCCACTTCTGCTGCCATCGTGCAATTCGGTCCAGCTCTATGCTCGCTTTGTTGGTAATTCCGTCAATTGTCGTTGATCGTACTTGTGTTGGGACTTAAGTTGGCGCTTGTGTTGGAACTGACGTTGGCACTCGAGTCGGAACTTAAGTTAACACTTGAGTTGGCACTTAAAATTAGCACTTAAATTAGTACTTAAGTTGGGACTTACGTTGGCACTTACGTTGAGACTCAGGTTGGCACTTACGTTGGGACTTAAGTTGCCACTTTAAGTTGCCACTTAGGCTGGCACATAAATTAGTCGTGCCACTTGAGTAGCACTTAAGTACAGCCTAAGTGCAACTTAAGCGGCAGTTAAGCTGGGGGGAGGCGGTGGCTGAATCGGTAGAGAAGCGGCCTGTAGTCCTAATGGACCCAGGATCGAATCCCGGCTGGGGCAGGGAACAGTTTAAGCATTTGAATTTCCTAAAAGCAGACTTTCCTGATGTACCAGATGACCCGCCGACATGTCGCAAAAATACCCCCGCTAATACCAGTACACCAGTCCTGTATGGGACAGCCCTAGCATGAATTCATTATGGATGGTGGGTGTTAGCGCCGAAGTGGTGACAAGTGGAGGTGTAGGAGGACTACTGGGCCTTGGAATAGGTCACTGCCTCCAAGAAACAGGCACTGAAGCCTTTGCCCAGAGTCGGACACTTAAAAAAAAAAAAAAAAAAGTGGCACAAGTGGAACTTAATTAGCACTTAAGTGGCACTTAAGTGCATACGCCATTGAATATACATTTGTGTGTGTGTGTGTGTGTGTGTGTCTTAACCTTGCCGTCATTAGTGAAGATTTAAAGAACACTATATAATCCCTCCAGCTAGAAGAACAGGGAGTGAAACAGAAACAACAGGAAGATTTTTAGCTCAAAAACAGAGGCAGTTGGGGAAGGTGAGCCGAAGAGTGCACAAAAGGGCAGCTGAGTATGTATGGTGGGGCTTGGTGTGATAGAATGTATGTAGGGAGACAGGAGTACAGGATAAGGTAGTGCAGCAGCATACGAATTATGAGAGTACGCGAGGCTAGCAGTTTGGTGGTAGACAGAAGGGTACTGCAGGGGCCAGGTAAAGGGACTACTGTTTGTCAAAGGTATTGCAGGGGCCAGGTAAAGGGACTACTGTTTGTCAAAGGTACTGCAGGGGCCAGGTAAAGGGACTACTGTTTGTCAAAGGTATTCCTGGGGCCAGGTAAAGGGACTACTGTTTGTCAAAGGTATTGCAGGGGCCAGGTAAAGGGACTACTGTTTGTCAAAGGTATTGCAGGGGCCAGGTAAAGGGACTACTGTTTGTCAAAGGTACTGCAGGGGCCAGGTAAAGGGACTACTGTTTGTCAAAGGTACTGTAAGGGCCAGGTAAAGGAACTGCTGTGAAAGGTACTGTGGGGACCAGGTAAATAAAGTACTGTAAGGGCCAGGTAAAGGGAGTACTGTTTGTCAAAGGTACTGCAGGGGCCAGGTATAAGGAATGTTGTAACAGGATGAACCATTGATCTCGATGTTTCTCACAGTAGCATCCTAGACATCTGCCGACGACCTGGTGGAACACTATGAAGATACAAACGAGGCAGCACCTACACCTCTTTTCAATGGCACTTCATATGTACTTATCTTAAAGGCTGCAGGAACCAGCTTTATCGCACCAGGCATACACTGGAGTAGAGAAGGATTCCAGTGGCCAGGGGTCTTGTATAACAGAAGCACTTACTGTTCTAGCCCACCAGAGCTACACATATGCCTGAGTGTGCTGTGGGGAGTAGGTCTGCTGTGGGGAGTAGGTCTGCTGTGGGGAGTAGGTCTGCTGTGGCGAGTAGGTCTGCTGTGTGGAGTAGGTCTGCTGTGGCCAGGGATCTCCTATAACGGTATCACTTACGTCTGATGGCGAAGGCGTAGCCTATGAATCACGTGGAGGAGCCCCAATGGTGTACATGAAAATTCTTTATGGCCACTCCTGCCTTTTGGTTCACACCAACAGTTGGGTTTTTCTATCTCTTGCACACACGCATCGCCACACCCACACTCACACACACACACACACACACACACACACACACACTTTCTCTCTCTCTCTCTCTCTCTCTCTCTCTCTCTCTCTCTCTCTCTCTCTCTCTCTCATACTATAGTACACAGAACAGGCGAAACTTGGAATTTGACATCCGTAGACTTTCAGGCGGCAGCAAAATTTATTTAGCGAATATATAGCCGATCGAAAGTTAGGTTAGGTCACTTTGGGCAGGGTTTGGTCTGATTAGGTAATTTTTGGTTGGGTTGGCTTCAGTTCGACTAGATATAGACGGATTAGGTTAGATTGCTTTAGAATACGTCGGTTTTGATAGGTATTGGGTTGGGTTTTTATTTGGTTGGGTTAGGCTGGGTTAGGTTCGGTTGGATTAGGTCATTTTAGGCTTGGCTGGTTTGGGTTAGGTCAGGTATTGTGAGATTAGGTCGCTTTAGATAGGGTTAGGCAGTGTCAGAATAGGTTAGGTTAGGTATGCCAAGGTTAGGTGAGATTGTGAGGTTAAATATAATTAGACTGGGTTAGGTGAGGTTAAGCTAGATTAGGTTGGGTTGATTTAGGTTGGATTAGATCATTCGAGGTTAGGCAGGGTTCATTTCGAGCAAATATTGATAGGTTAAGTGAGACTGGGCTAAATTAAATCGGTTATAACACACTCCCCACACATATCCGTATGCCACCATCACCCACCCTCCACACACACACACACACACACACACACACACACACACACACACACACACACACACACACACACACACACACACACACACACACACACACACGTAGGCGCCCATGAACACAAGCATTTCTATAACACTCCCCCCACACATATCCCTATGCCACCCATCACCCACCCTCCACACACACACACACACACACACACACACACACACACACACACACACACACACACACACACACACAGCAGATTTGGCTTTTCCAAGAAATGAAACCCCCAAAGACTGAAAGTCGCGACAGCGAGAGGTGGCGGAGAAGCTCATCCCACTCTCTTCCCACTGGAATGTCTGTGATTGGTGGATGGTGGGGTGGGAGGTGCGTGAGTGAGGTTAGGAGTCCATTTGATGACTAGTACAGGTGTATCGTCTAATCTGGAAAGACATCTTCACCTGTCTGGTGCTACTCTCTCTCTCTCTCTCTCTCTCTCTCTCTCTCTCTCTATGTATGTATGTATGTATGTACGTTTTTTGTAACATTTTGTTGTGATGTGTTTTCATTATATTTTATAATCTCTTTTTTCATGGTCTTGAAATACAAAGGAAAATACTGTATTTATCATTGCTGTACTTATGCAGTCAGTATCCCATTATAAGGCTCATCAAGTCATCCGTAATTCATCGCCGTATTTAATAACCTTAAATGTACTGCACCAGCCTCTCCCCTTCAACTCATCTCTGTCTGTCTCTGTCTCTGTTTGTCTGTCTGTCTGTCTGTCTGTCTCTCTCTCTCTCTCTCTCTCTCTCTCTCTCTCGAGGGAAAAAAGGAAACATAAGAGGGGTATTGATAAAGGATTTGATGTAGAGATAAGTTTCATAATACATAAGGAAGAAGGAAGTTAAAATGAAAGGCAGCCAAGAGTGTGTGTGTGACCTGAGGAGGGAGGCTAATTCTCAAGTGACAATATATTCTGGTGTGTGTGTGTGTGTGTGTGTGTGTGTGTGTGTGTGTGTGTGTGTGTGCGTGTGTGCGCGCGCGCGCGTGTGCGCAGCCCCTCTCACTATCACACTCCAGGACTTGTACACTTTGTTCCACGTCAATAAAGTCATTACCGGTATATGCAATCCCTCCACGTATATATATATATATATATATATATATATATATATATATATATATATATATATATATATATATATATATATATATATACTTTTTTGCTTACATTTTGTTGTGGTGTGTTTGGAGAGAGAGAGAGAGAGAGCAGCATAGGGAAGAAAGGGTTAAGGAGTGGCAAGTATGGACAGGTGGATCTTGTGACCTGTGATTCCCTTCAGCCCTCCATGACAATCCCCAGGGACGTGAGCGCAGTGTGAGCCTCAGAGAATGTTTGCCTTTGTTTCCTCTGTATTTTGCATCTTGACTCTTCACCTCACCTTCCAGCTGCTTTGTCTGCTTGTCCGACGGAATGCGCTGCTTTTGGCTTGAGATGTATATTGTATGGCCATTCTAATGCTTTATTCTAAAATATAAACTTAGCAGACCTGCGTTCAATCGATCAAAAAAAAAAAAATCTTGACACAGGTGAACAATGTTTTCACAATGAGCGATGCTCCTGTTGGTGTTGGTTTAAGCCAGTTTATTCTCTCTCTCTCTCTCTCTCTCTCTCTCTCTCTCTCTCTCTCTCTCTCTCTCTCTCTCTCTATGTACTATATATATATATATATATATATATATATATATATGTGTGTGTGTGTGTGTGTGTGTATATATATTGATGCATGTATATACTGTATGTATAAATGTCTGAATGCATGCATGTACGCCCTCCGGAGCAACGGGGTAGGGGTTGTGTGTGTGTGTGTGTGTGTGTGTGTGTGTGTGTATATATTGATGCATGTATATACTGTATGTATAAATATGTCTGAATGCATGCATGTACGCCCTCCGGAGCGACGGGGTAGGGGTTGTGTGTGTGTGTGTGTGTGTGTGTGTGTGTGTGTGTGTATATATTGATGCATGTATATACTGTATGTATAAATATGTCTGAATGCATGCATGTACGCCCTCCGGAGCGACGGGGTAGGGGTTGTGTGTGTGTGTGTGTGTGTGTGTGACCCTATAGAAACCGTACTCTCCCTACATACCAGTCTCCTCCCAACAGTGTTTTTCATCCTCCTTACCGATTTATTCTCCAAACGACTCATTACTATCCCCTGGTTGGCTTCCTATGTCTTCATATCGTCATCGATTGCTTGAGTAGAATATAGTAACGGAGCAGAAGCAGAAATAAATCAGTCAGGAAGAGGTGTTAGGAAGCTTCCTAACAGTAAAATACCCCCGCTAATACCAATACACCGGTCCTGTATGAGACAGCCCTAGCGTGGTACCTTATAGATGAAATTGATACAGTATTATAGATGTAACTTTTCCTTTTCAGTCTTTCCTATGAAATTTCCATATCAGTTATTCCATGCTACTTGGTGGTTTTTCTCACCTTTTCCTGCCAGTTTTAACTGGAGGGTTTGGAGGTGGGGTGAACCTTCTTGCTTTACTATCTTTACCCTTCAGCATGTAGAGTTAGATCTCGTAGTCATAGTCTATTCTGTAACAAACAGCCTCGAAAGGACGATAAGGTCTGTTGCTGTTTGCTTTCCTTTGTACTCCTTTGTGTATTCAGTATGGACGGTGGGTCTTAGTGCCAAAGTGGAGACATGTGGAGATGTATGATATGAAGGAGAGAGAGAGAGAGAGAGAGAGGAGGGGGGGGAGACAAACACAGTGCTAAAAGATAGAATGACAAGACAGAAATAATGAGAGAGAGAGAGAGAGAGAGAGTCTTCTTTCTCGTCTTCCTCTCCAAAAAACGAGGCGATAAATGTGCAGAATCTCTCTCTCTCTCTCTCTCTCTCTCTCTCTCTCTCTCTCAGAGTTGTTGGTAGGAAGTTGTGCTGGAGATTAACATAAGAGAGGATAACTGCAGTAGGCCGGTTGGCCCATGCTAGGCAGCTCCTAGAAGAGTAACTGAACTACTAGAATGAGATAAGGATAGCAAAGAAGAAGGCTCTCCCCCGCCCTCCAAGACCCTCCAGGCGAAGCCGGCAGGAAAAAGTCAGAAAGAACACCACGCAGTATAGAAAAACTGGCGTGGACTGTTTATAGGAAAGTGTGAAAGGAGAATAGAGACTATTATAGTGTAACCTGAGAAGGGAGAAGAATGAATTAGTATTGGTTATGAGATTTTTTTTCTATACCCACCCCTTATTTGTCATATGCTTATCTAGCCTATGCTTGAAACTCTCAATGGAAGAGGCAGCAACTACTTTACTAGGTAGCTTATTCCATTCATCTACTACTCTATTGCAAAACCAGTCTCTATCCTGTTCTTAACTAGCATTAGTAAGGCCACATTTGGACTGCGCAGTGCAGTTTTGGTGTCCTTGCTGTGGAGTGGATGTTGATTCGTTGGAAAATATGCAGAGAGGAGTGACAGGAATGATGCATGACGTCCGGAACCTGTCATGTGGGGGCGGACTGAGGAGACTGGGTCTGCATTCGCTGGAGAGGCGTGGAGTGGGGGGGGGGACTTGATTGAGGTGTTTGAGTGGATGAAGGGTGTAAATAGGGGAGATGTCGGCAGGGTGCTTGAGGTGAGCATACAGGATGGAACTGGAAATGGTGGTTTCAAGCTAGAAAGGTTCCGTTTCGGTGGGGAAATAGGTAGAGGTTGGTTTGCTAATGGAGTGGTGGACGAGTGGAGTAGGCTACCTAGTAAAGTAGTTGCTGCCTCTTCCATTGAGAGTTTCAAGCATTGGCTAGATAAGCATATGACTAATAAGGGGTGGATATAGAAAAAAGAAAATCTTATAACCAATACTAATTCATAATTTTCCCTTTTCAGGTTACACTGTGATAGTCTCTATTCTCCTTTCACACTTTCCTGTAAAATGTCCACGCCAGTTTTTCTATACGGCGTGGTGTTCTTTCTGACTTTTTCCTGCCGGCTTCAGCTGGAGGGCGGGGGAGAGCCTTCTTCTTTGTTATCCTTATCTCATTCTAGTAGTTCAGTTACTCTTCTAGGAGCTGCCTAGCATGGGCCAACCGGCCTACTGCAGTTATCCTCTCTTCTTATGTTCTTATGTACACACAGACGTGCATATAAATACGTGCATACATCCATACGTACACAGGTAAAAATCAGGTGGAAAATTGACTATAACCATACATACATACATAAACATACAGACATAAACCAACTCGATCTCTGTCTGCATCTGCGGTTTCTCTAATGCATCAGTCCTTACATAACCATCCAGCCTTCCATCTCTTCACCATCCATCAGATCAGCCACACACACACACACACACACACACACACACACACAAACTCGTCAATATCCTTCAACCCGCAATAAAACTCACATGTCGAGCAAACAGTTCAACCTCCTCCTTTGCGGTATTGAGAGAGAGAGAGAGAGAGAGAGAGAGAGAGAGAGATGCAATTTGGATTTTTTGGTATAAGATGGATTGTTCTTTCGTCTCTCTCTCTCTCTCTCTCTCAGTCAGTCCACATATCTATCTATCTATCTATCTGTGTATAACTATTTGTCTATTAATCTACCTTTCTTCATTGTTTCTCACTTCTTCCTTCTTCGTTTATACTCTGGCTATTTCTTAATTTTTTTCCCTCCTCTCTTCCCTCCCCCTCTCCCTCCTCCATACCTCCCTCTCCCTCCCTTAATCCCTCTTGTTGTCTTAATCTCTCTCCTCCTCCTCCTTGGCCTCTCTCTCTCTCCTTCACTTTCTCCTTCCTTCCTTTCTCTTCATTCTTTTCTTTTCTTTTCGTCTCCCTCTTTCATCCATCCTTTCTTCCTTCGGTAATTTGGTTTGCTGTTCTCATTCGTCTCCATAATCTCTCTCTCTCTCTCTCTCTCTCTCTCTCTCTCTCTCTCTCTCTCTCTCTCTCTCTCTCTCTCTCTCATTATTCCATTCTCCATTTCTTTCTTTTTCTTCCTTTCACCTCCTCCCAAACCTCCCTTTCTCACCTACCCTTCTCTCTCACACCTTTCCATTTCACTATCCCTCCATTTTGCCTCCTTCCCTCCACTACCCCTCCTTCCCTCCACTTCCTCCTCCTCTCCTTCCCTCCCCCCACCCTCCTAATCCCTCCCCCACCTCCCTAATCCCTCCCCCACCCGGTCAGTACTCAGAAATGAAAGGAATGTTACACAGACATAAGAACATAAGAAGAGAGGATAACTGCAGTAGGCCGGTTGGCCCATGCTAGGCAGCTCCTAGAAGAGTAACTGAACTACTAGAATGAGATAAGGATAGCAAAGAAGGCTCTCCCCCGCCCTCCAAACCCTCCAGCCGAAACCGACAGGAAAAAGTCAGAAAGAACACCACGCCGTATAGAAAAACTGGCGTGGACATTTTACAGGAGAGTGTGAAAGGAGAATAGAGACTATCACAGTGTAACCTGAAAAGGAAAAATTATGAATTAGTATTGGTTATAAGATTATCTTTTTTCTATATCCACCCCTTATTAGTCATATGCTTATCTAGCCTATGCTTGAAACTCTCAGTGGAAGAGGCAGCAACTACTTTACTAGGTAGCTTATTCCATTCGTCTACTACTCTATTACCAAACCAATTTCTACCTATTTCCTTTCTGAAACGGAATTTTTCTAGTCTGAAACCATTATTTCTAGTTCTATCCTGTATGGTCACTTTAAGTACCTCGCTGATATCTCCCTTATTTATACCCTTCATCCACTTAAACACCTCAATTAAATCTCCCCTTACTCTACGCCTCTCTAGCGAATGCAGACTTAGTCTTTTCAGTCTGTCTTCATATGACAGGTTCCGGACGTCATGTATCATTTTTGTCATTCTTCTCTGTACATTTTCTAACGAATTAATATCCATTCTATAGTAAGGACACCAAAATTGTACTGCGTAATCTAAATGTGGCCTTACTAATGCTAGATAAAGTTTCAGTATTACTTTAGATGATCTATGTGGCCTTACTAATGCTAGATAAAGTTTCATTATTACTTTAGATGATCTATTTCTTTATTACTTTAGACCCGACCACCACCACCCCCACTGTCCTAATCCCGGAGTTTAAACGTAGATAAGACCTCATTTGACCTTTGTTACGCCTCCCCTAACCTTTGTTCCGCCTGAGACGCTGAAGGGGACGCTGTAGGAGGGCAAGATTTATAGGGGGGGTGAAGCGAAAATGACCCTAGGGAAGACAAATTACTTGGAGGTGAAAAGACTGAAGGTGTTGAGATTGTAAAGTTTTGAGAGAGAGAGAGAGAGAGAGAGAGAGAGAGAGAGAGAGAGAGAGAGAGAGAGAGAGAGAGAGAGAGAGAGGGAGGGAGGGAGAGAGAGAGAGGTCATTGGTGTGGACGTAAAAACAAACAATGAGTGTGAAGTGGTGGACCTTATCTGGGGCCTCATCTGTGTGTGTGTGTGTGTGTGTGTGTGTGTGTGTGTGTGTGAGAGAGAGAGGGAGAGACAGACAGACAGACAGACAGACAGACAGAGAATTAAGCAGTAAAATATAAACAAATACTTTAATAATAATAATAATAACAATAATAATAATAATGCGTTTAAGTCTTTCAGCTAGATTTGTAAATGTATGTAGCGCTTTATGTATTTATGTAGCGGGTTTGTTTCTCCATAAATCCCATTACTGTAAATTAACGTTGATATTGTTGTAGTAATATTATTTTGGCAACTCACAAGGGAATATTATTATTGCTTAGGATATTCGCACATATTTGTAGACGCACACGTATACACACAAAGGCGTACACACAGGGATATTGTAATAGTGTACATATGATGAATTACACATACATTTTCTTCACACACACACACACACACACACACACACACACAGGTAAAACAGGTGAGGTAGGCAAGGTACACGTGGGTTATCAGGTAAATCTCAGGGGCGGTCTTCCTCCCCTGGGGGTGTTTGGAAGGGGGTAGTTGAGGAGGAAGGAGGGATAGAGAGGGAGGGGGGGGGAGAGGTGAAGTGGAGGGAGTGGAAGACAAAATGGGAGGTAGAGGTGGGGAGGAAGCTAGGGAAGGGAAGTGGGGAGAGATTGTGGGGGAGAGAGAGAAGGAGAAAATGTTATAGAACTACAGATAGATATATATACAGATAGGTAGACATGGATAGGTAGATAGATAGATAGATAGGTTTAAAAATAGCTAGATAGATAAATAAATATAGATATTAATAGACAGCCTGGAGCACTATAATCATATGGGGTTCAGCCTCACACCTTACCTCACACCTGCCTCCACCCCACCCCACCCCACCCCACCCCCGGGAATACCTCTCATTAACACCTCGCCTCACCTCTTGTGGGACTACCTTTCTGACTGACACCTTTTGTTTTGAGAAAGCAGTAGTTTAACTTAGCTGATCCTCAATGATTTTCAGTCTTAAGTATTGTTATAAGGGGTGACAGGCATATATAGATATATTTTTTTTATAGCATTGCAGCCCAGCTTTGCCACCAAAACACAGTACTTGAAATCAACTGGATGTCCATAAGATACATCGCATACAGTATATTTATTCCCTGCCACAGTGGGGTTAGGGGAAGGCTGGCCAGCATCCTGAATGGCAATGTAATCAGCAAACCTCAACTGTGCCTCAGATCTAAGCCCTGACTGGCCCCATCCTGCCGCAGTGCCTTCACCCACTACATCACTAGGCGTCAGCTATACTCAGGTCATTTTATCTAGGCGTAGACTTGCCATCTTGAATGTTGAGCTGTAACAGATCATCATCATGGCGCTAATAATGAAGTTCTGTGGAAGGGATGTTGAACCCTAGTACAGTCGTCCTCTGCCACTGAGCTATGACTGTATGCTGAGAATGAACAAAAATCTTTATGGATTTAAAGTGTGAACTACACACGATACTTTTGTTGTCTTAACTTGGCCTAGGTTTTTGTCTTTTTGCAGCTTATATCACACAGTTCAGTGGCAGAAAAGTACAGTGCAGTGTCTTTGCATCCTTTTCATAGCACTTCATATCTTCTTTGCTATCCTTATATCATTCTAGTAGTTCAGTTACTCTTCTAGGAGCTGCCTAGCATGGGCCAACCGGCCTACTGCCGTTATCCTCTCTTCTTATGTTCTTATAACGGAATTTTTCCAGTTTGAAACCATTACTTCTAGTTCTATCCTGTATGCCCACTTTAAGTTCTGTACCTTGCTAATATCTCCTTCACTTATTCCCTTCCTTCACTTAAACACCTCAATTAAGTCTCCCATTACTCTACGTCCTCCTAGTCAGTGCAAATTTAGTCTTTTTAGTCTATCTTCATGTGGCAGGTTCCGAACATCATGTATCATTTTTGTCATTATTCTCTGTACGTTTTCAAGCGACTTTATATCCATTCAATAGTACGGACACCAAAATTGCACGGCGTAGTCTAAATGTGGCCTTATTAATGCTAGATAAAGTTGCAAAATTGCTCCTCGATATAAATCGTAGGAGCCTATTTGCTTTATTTCTAGCATCAATACACTTCTGTCTAGGTTCAGGTCTTACTAACCATAACTCCTAGATCTCTCTCGCATTCCGATTTACTAATTACTTTGTTATCTAAGTTGTATGTAGTATCTCCCATGGTCTTGCCTACGTTCAGTACTGTACAGTTTTCAAAATCTGAGTCTGAAATTACCAACAATATTTGTAAAAGTGGCACCACTGGAGTGTCATCGCCGCGCGAGGGCAGCACATACAAGGTTGACTCCACGCTGCTTGCCTGTTACCATCACGCGAGGCTGATGCAGTGACATGGTGATTTTCAACACGTCGAGGCCGAGCCTCAGTGTCGCCCTGGCTGGGGGAGGGTGTACATCTCCGACGGTTAGCCCATGGCGCCAAACCGTCTACACTCGCATGATCGCATCTGCCATACCAACTGTTACCTTACCCCCTCCCTCGCCATCAGTCACCTAATGTCAGGCGGGGAGTGTGTACGTGTGATGCTCAGCTCCGCGGTGCCAGGGTGTCTTTGTTAACCATACCATACCAGGCTCATTGCAAATGAGAAATATGTTTCGCTGAGGGTGGGGGTTGGAGAGAGGATTATTGAAAGGAGCATGTGTAGTTAAAAGGAAAGACAGACTGACAAATGAGGAAGTGCAGGAGCGTTGTGGTGTTAATGTGAACGTGTTAGAAAGCTTTAGGAGAAAATACACTGAGGTGGTTTGGCCATGTGGAGAGGATGAAGAGCGAGAGACAAGCGAGGAGAGTGTATGTGAGTGAGGTGGAGGGGGGGAGGAGAGGGAGGGGAGGCCGAAGATGAGATGGAAGAATGGGATGGAGGTATGAGAGAGAGGGGGGGGTGAGCCAGTGGCGTATCCAGGAAATTTGCCAGGGAGGGCAAACACTTGGAATATTTCCCCATAATGTGTCACCACAAACTTTCCTAGATTTGATGCTTTATGTCATCAGAAATAAATTGACATCATTACTGTCGCATTTGTTGCAATGTCTTAAAGAAAAACTATCTTTTCCCCACATATTCACAGCTTTCTTGAAGTTAATAGCTAATAATCCTTTCAGAGGACAAGTATGTAAAAACACTCAGTACATAATGTTACCAGAGGTCTACTATTTCATTAGAGAGAAAATGGAAACACCAGCAATAAATTAGAAGGCACTGGAGTTGCCCTAGCAAAGACATCTCCATGTCACTAGTATCCTTGGTCATCAGGGTACTCTCGTAGATGGTAGTATTAGCGATACCTGCATGCTAACTTCCCTCCGTTCTACCTCAATTGTTTTTTTTCTCGGTACCACAAATTTCTTAAGCACTTTTAGTACTGAAAAAAATGACTGTCAACGCTATACTCTTAGTGCATCATTTACCTGCTATCTCTATCTCTCTGTGCATATAAGGAATTACAGCTATTTTGCGTAATAACCTATGAAATTATAATGAATTATACCACACATCGGCACAGCAAGTACCATACGAGATGCAATGGCGTCCATACTATCTGTTTATGTTCGGAAATAAACCCTGTATTTTGATTGGCTGCTGGAAGAAAAATAGCGGAATGGATGGGCCAATGAAAACTCGAGATCTGGCGTGAGTGTCCCGAACACACACACTTTCCCACATTCGTATCGTTTTTTTCAATTTTCCTTTGCTGTTCTCTCTCTCTCTCTCTCTCTCTCTCTCTCTCTCTCTCCACTTAGCACATATGCATAAATTCAAACCCGCTGCTGCAGCCACCCCCAGTCTGGTATTCTGTTTTGCACTACTGTTGTGGTGGTAGGCAGTAGAAATTCTGTTTTCCACTACTTATTCTTTTAGTTTGATTCTCACTGGCTCAGGCATCAGGGGTGGTGCATACGTCAAGACTGACCTAAGTAAAAATACATCTGTTGGGATTAAACTGTCTTAATCCTTGACTCAGGTGACCACGCCACCTGCCCCTCTCAGCAGGGAATGATTTTCATATCACCTGAACTGTACTGTGCTGCATTGAAAGGATTTTTCCATTAAAGAAAAAAAAAAACGGCGTAAAGCTATTCATCTTGAAAATTTTCACCTGGAAAAGTGGGGGGGACAAAAGATACTCTGTCCCCCAGGCTCCAAAAAGTGTGTGTGTGGGGGGGGAAGCAAGTCCCCCTGTCCCCCACTCAAACGAGGCCCCTGGCACACCTTACCGTGTATAATGTACAGTAGTCTAATTGATCAAAATGGCTTCATGCTGTCTTTGAAAATTCTGCTTGTTTCAGTTGTGTGTAATAATTGTGCAGTTTTTGTTTGCAACTGGCAACAGGGTAAGAATAGAAGAGAGGATAACTGCAGTAGGCCGGTTGGCCCATGCTAGGCAGCTCCTAGAAGAGTAACTGAACTACTAGAATGAGATAAGGATAGCAAAGAAGAAGGCTCTCCCCCGCCCTCCAAACCCTCCAGCCGAAACCGGCAGGAAAAAGTCAGAAAGAACACCACGCAGTATAGAAAAACTGGCGTGGACATTTTACAGGAAAGTGTGAAAGGAGAATAGAGACTATCATAGTGTAACCTGAAAAGGAAAAACTGTGAATTAATATTGGTTATAAGACTTTCTTTTTTCTATATCCACCCCTTATTAGTCATATGCTTATCTAGCCTATGCTTGAAACTCTTAATGGAAGAGGCAGCAACTACTTTACTAGGTAGCTTATTCCATTCGTCTACTACTCTATTACCAAACCAATTTCTACCTATTTCCTTACTGAAACGGAATTTTTCTAGTTTGAAACCATTATTTCTAGTTCTTACAAGTTGCGTCGGTTCCTGCCCCTGACTTCTGTGATTCCTTAATTAGCTTGATGTCACGCCTGAACTGCGTTCTCAGTGTATGCAGTTTGTTCTTAATATCTTCAGAAGTTATGGCACATCCCATTGTTTTAGTCATTTCATCCACTAATGCCTTCATTCCACTACTTCGTAGTTGTCTAGCCTTATATTCCTTGGATTTAACGGCCCATATGCATGGGTACTCCTTCAGCCTTTCAATAAAATGCATTGTATTTGCTTTTGTCCAGTCTTTGTGTGTCTGCAGTATTTCCTCAGTCATCATCTCCGATATGATCTGGCGTGAAGATGCTCTCCGGATGACAGTCCGGTGTCTACTGCCCAGTGCCCGGTCCACATCAATTTGCGCAACATGATGCACAAATGCCCTTGAGCCAGAACGGAGCATCGATGCGCAACTCGGCCTGCAACACCGAAAATCGGTGATTTTCAACACCTTGCGTAACTTGTTGCGCAACTTGATGCCCAGTGTGTACGGGGCTTAACACTGAGGCAACGCAAGAACAAGAAAGAGAGAGAGAAAAAAACGAAAAGAATGATCAGTATAAAGATTCGTCGAAGTTACATAAGGCTCTCCTCTATTTTATGGGAGTTTTCTTTGTTGCAAGCCCCGCCCCCAATGCGGCGCCCATCAGTCTGCCTGTACCTGTAAAACCCCCATGCCCAGAGTCAGTGAGCCTCAGTGTCGCTCTTGCCAGGGTTAGGTGTATATCTTCGACGGTCAGCCCATGGCGCCATGCGTTCGTTCGTTCGTTCGTTCGTTCGTTCGTTCAAGATTTCCTGCACCCGTGGTGCAGGCCGGGCCATACATTAGCCCAGTCAGTGAGCACGGCGTTAATATATAAGTGGTAGAGGCAGCGTTGGCAGCCCCTCGGCTGTGTCTTAATTCTAATTAAGTAGGAAGATACACACACATACACACAGACAACCACACAGTTATACATATATACACGTACTGACATCCATATGTACCGACACACAGACACAATACACACAGATGTACACATGTATATATGGACAACAACACAGGCACACCCTAGGCATGCATGCTAGGTGGGAGGGGGAGCAGAGCACACAACTTGAGTTAGAACAGGGAGGGGAGTCGTGGCTACAACATAGGCTGCGGCATAGCGGATGGTATTTGTTGATCTTGCAGCTGCATGGGTACGGGGTATGTCTGGATTGGGGAGAGGGTGTCTTTTTTCTGATTTGGGAGGTGGCAGGACATCTGAGGAGGTAGTGCAGGAGGGGGAAGGGAGTGGTTATTTGGCAGTATTGACACTCAGAAGCAGGGTCGGCATCGTCGTCCATAATCTCAGAGAGACACTTATAACCAAGGCGAAGGCGACGCAGACGATTAAGTGTGTTTGTGTCATACTTGGCGTTAAAAGGCAGGGACTTGTACTGTGTGGCTGCAGCATACCATCTGGCAGAGGGAGAGCCCAGTTGTACTTGAAAACGGTGATCTGCTTTATTTAAAATGGTTGCCTGATGGCTGATAGAACGTTTAACCTGGCTGAAGCTGGTTGGTAGTTCTAGGTCAATATTCGGTCTATCTAGAGCGGTCTTTGCTGTGCGGTCAGCCTTCTCATTCCCGGCGATGCCGACATGACTTGGGATCCAGTTGACAGTGATCGTTCCCCCCGCATTGCAGATTTCCGTGGCTGTGTTGAGAATGTCGTATATAAGTTTGGTGTTATCGGTGTGAGTTTGTCGGCGAAGTGTATGAATGGCTGAAGCTGAGTCTGTGTGTATGATGGTGGGAGATGTAGGGGCGTGCTCTAGGACGTCAGAGAGGGCAGCAGAGATGGCTGCCAGTTCAGCTTGAAGGGTGGAGGCCCCGTCTGTGATGCGCAAGCTGTGGGAACGATCTCCACATACAAAGGCTGCTCCTGCCCTGGAAGACGTAACCGAGCCGTCAGTGTAGTACGTGGCCGAGTCAAGGACTGCGAGGGAGGCGATTTGTTTGAGGCCCTCTTGACGCATCAGTTGGGTGGGGGTACAGTTCTTGGGTGGAGAGCGTGGGATGATGAGATTGAACAGAGGGGGGCTCCAAGGAGGCTGGGCTTGGTAGGTGACGGCAGGTCCAGCTGAGATCTGTACAATGTGATCAGCCAGGTTGTAGGTGTGAATAGCGCGCGCGGCACTGTGAATCCAGCTGTGTGACAGTAGGTCAGGGTGGAGATTGACTGCTGCTACAAGTCGGGGCAGGAGTGGGAGGAGAGGCGTTGTGGGCTAGCTTGGCCGCGAGCCCAGCCATTCTAGCAGCTATGCGGAGGTGTAGTGACTCCAGGTTGCATTCAAATCGGAGGTTGCAAAGGCGTGTCCACATGGGAGCTCCAGTCATAATTCGCATAGCATGGTTTTGGATGACCTCGAGTTTGTCAAGCAGTGGGGAGTCAATAGTAGGCAGTGCTGGAGCTGCGTAGTCAACCAAGGCTCGGATGGTCTGTGTATAAAAGAGGCGGAGGACTTTGTAGTAACTCCCCTCCCCTTTCCTGCCAAAGACCTCAGTGCATTAATGCGGAACCTCGTTCGTTCTCGGAGGTGGGAGACTTCTGGTTTAAATGAAAGTCTTGAGTCGAAGATGACTCCGAGATATTTGTGCGTGGTGACATATTCGATTACAGAATTGCCAAGGTGGAGCTGGTCTGTAGGAGGGTTTATGAGGAAAGGGAGGGCCTTAGTTTTACAGGGGGTTGATCTTAAGGCCCAGCTCTGTGCATTTCTGGTGCAGTCTCGACAGGGCCCTCTGGGCTTGAACATAGTAGGGGCCCCCATGGATGACCAAAGTTATGTCATCTGCATAACAGAGGAGACGAGCTCCAGGGCCTAGGTCCACTTGCAGAAGGCAGTCTATTATGATGTTGAAGAGTGTTGGGCTTAGAATGCTGCCCTGTGGAGTGCCATTCATGTGTTGGTGTTCAGAGGACGTGTGCCCCTGGAAAACGTACTGCTGCTTTTCGACCCCGGAGAAACCCCTCCAGCCAGCTTAAGAGACGACCCCTGACACCCCTGCTTGCAAGGGCTGCCAGAATGACATCTGGGCACGCAAGCTCGAAGGCCTTCTCCAGATCAATGAAGACAGCTAGGCCTCTGCCGCCACGCAACTCGGACAGGAACGAACTCAGGCACTCGGCAGTCCCCTTACCCCTGGCATAGGCAAAAATATGGCTGTGAAGGTCTGGCAGGAGCCAGGTGAGTCGCCGGAGCACCATCCTCTCGGCAGTCTTGCATAGGCAGCTGAGAAGGGAGATGGGCCTGAAGGTGGTGGGGTCAGTTGGTTTGGGGATGGGGTGAATGGTGGCAGTCTTCCACTGATCTGGGAGTTTGCCCATGGACCAGGAATGGTTGATTAAATCAAGGAAGGCAGATCGTGCTGTGGTGCCAGCATGTGCGAGCATGGAATATGTGATACCATCGGGGCCCGGGGCAGTGTCAGTGCTAGTTTTGAGCGCGTTCTCTAGTTCATGGATGGTAAACAACTGATCACAGTCTGCTGGGGTGGTCTTGCAGGTGTGTATCAGTTCTGATCTGGCTTGGTGTAAGGCTTCTTGCTGACGTCTAGTGTCATCAGGAAGCTGGGTGGGAGAGGTCCGCTGAGCGAATGCAGCTGCCAACCTTTCAGCCATGCCGTCTACACTCCCATGATCCAACGGTTACCTTCCCCCCTGGCCCCCTCCCTTTCTTTCCCTCAGTCACCTAATGTCAGGCGGGGGGTGTATACGTGTGATGTCCAGCTCCGTGGTGCCAAGGTGTCTTGTTACCCACACGCGAAATTTTTTTTCCTGCCCAGTTCCGTTACTTTGCGCATATGGCACGTTGCCCTGTGTTTAGTTTGGCAACGCCGCGCAGCAATGAGCCATCATCACAGTTATTTACCTTTTTTATGCTTGACTATAAATATAATACCTGACTATCTATATTTTACATGGATTGAAAGAATAATAGAGACATAGAGGTCATATAGTTTTCGCTGCCTTAGCTTAAATAAATATAAAAAGGGGCCATACCACTGTCTTTACTTCGTCACTCGTCTGCTGAGAGAGAGAGAGCGAGCTTGAAACAGTATAAAATAATAACCTGCAGGGTCATCAATAAAAAGTGAGTATGCAAGGAAGATACTCTCTACACTTTGCTAAAATTAGTTATATGTTGATTTAATGAAAATGCGGTACGTCTTAGGGGTGGTACATGACTGTTCGTTGAGAACACTTATCAGTAACATATGTTGTAGGCCTATACTACTTTACCTGTCATTTCTTGTCATTGCTCCCAGACGTACGATAAGTGTTCTCAACGAGCAGTCATGTACCACCCCTAAGACGTACCGCATTTTCATTAAATCAACATATAACTAATTTTGGCAAAGTGTAGAGAGTATCTTCTCTCTCTCTCTCTCTCTCTCTCTCTCTCTCTCTCTCAGCAGACGAGTGACGAAGTAAAGACAGTGGTATGGCCCCTTTTTATATTTAAGCTAAGGCAGCGAAAACTATATGACCTCTATGTCTCTATTATTCTTTCAATCCATGTAAAATATAGATAGTCAGGTATTATATTTATAGTCAAGCATAAAAAAGGTAAATAATTGTGATGAATACTAAACCTGGCATCCGATATGGCATAATTTTTCACATTTGTTTATACTTTTCTTATTTCTGGCCTTATTTTTCGTGCTACATTATTCATTTACGTATCATATTGTTCTCAGTGTGATTTTCTATAAGGCTACATGCATTTAAGGTTGAACGGAATACAGCATTACCAATACAATAACACAATGAACAATAACATGTGAAAAATACATAGGCAGCTGGTGTAAATGTTTATACTGTATTTTCGACGTTATTTTTTGTGCTATTTTATTCATTTTAGTCTCTTTTTCTTCGTAAGTGTTTGTCCTGCAATAAAATGAGTATAAAATAATGAGCAAACAGCCAACATCACGATTACTAACACCGTACACAGCGTAAAAAAGACCAGGCGCGCTCCATCAGCGCTCCTTCTCGTAAATATTGATACTCATGTTTTATTTTATTTCAGACGATATTTTGAGTGCTATTTCGTTCATTTTAGTCTTTAACTGTTCGTACGAGTTTGTTCTACAGTAACAAGGCATTCAAGAATGAACAGAACACGAACATCACTGGTACTAACACAGTACATGCAGCAAAAGGATAAATATACTGTACTGTTTAAGCATACGTTAGAAAAATAAAGAACCTCTATACAGTACGTATATCTCATGTAGAATGGGAAGACATTGGCGCGCATTTAAACCTAGTCCCATGAACAGTGAACAGCAAATGTTTTTGGCGACTCACCACCAAAAATTTAACTTTCTACCGAGAAGAAACGAAAACAAGAAGAATATTAGAAAATACAAAGTTTCTCATGAATTTATCACCCCTTCCTGGATCCTGTCGTATAATAGTGGGAGAAGAATGATGATGATGATGATGATATGAAACTACAAGCATCCCGTACTTTGGAAATCCTACACGCTTAAAGCGGCCCCTACAGTGTGCCTGTCAGCTGTGCGCTACTGCCATACTTCCAACTGACCTCCCATACAGGCAAGCTCATCTAAAAATATTTGTGGATGGCTTTGGTACAGCCTAGTATAGTTTTATTTATACAAAAAAGCTATAAGGTTTTTATGAAAGAATCGCTTTTTGTTATAGTAATTACAAAGAACTTTGTACAACTTGGCAGAGTTGCTCATGCTGTTCTGCCAAGTCTTTCGAGGCGGATTTGGGTCAGATTAGTGTCACACACACGCACGCACACACACAACACACACACACACACACACACACACATATACACACCACCTGTCCTGTTCTGCGCGCTTCATTCATTCTTCCGCACTCGAGGACAATGGATGCCTCTCCAAAGCCTCAATCAAAACACCTGCACAGTCAAGCCAAAGGAGTTATATACAATGTAAACCAGTATTTTCAGCGAGAGAAGGAGAAGGGGGATTTTATTACCAGCTTATCAAAGGCTGCTTGCCGGACAGCTGAGGCAACAAAAGTAAGCGAAAGAACAATAAAAAGAATATGCAAAGAAGCAAGAGATAATGAAGAAAGTAATGAGTTTATGTCTCCCAAGAAACGGCAACGCACAAGACCCATTGCTGATTTCTTTGACGAATTTAATGAAGGTGTTCTACGACGAACCGTGCTCGGTTTCTACGAGAGGAAAGAGATACCCACACTGGCAAAAATACAGGAAGAAATTAAAGAGAACCTTTCCTACCCCGGCAGCAGAGAAACATTAAGAAAGGTTCTGAAGAAAATCGGGTTTAAATATGCTAAGGTAGATGGAAGAAAGTTTCTAATGGAGCGCAGTGATGTTGCATATGGGCGTTACAGATTTTTGAGCGCAATGAAGAGACATGTGAATTCTGGCAAAGACAGTAGGTGGTGTGGAAATAAAGTCGAAATATAATAATAATAATAATAATAATAATAAATGCATACACACACACACACACACACACACACACACACACACACAGTGAGAGGGGAGGGGGAGGGTAAATGGTGGGCTGTACAGTCATGGACATTGAAAGCTGGACACTCAGGGGCTGAGCTGATAAGTTTCTTTTTCCTTTTCAATTTTTCCACTAAATCTTCGTCCATATGAACCGTACCCCCCCATCCCCTTCCTTCCCTCACCGTCCTAACCATATGACCTGGTAAGGCTGGTTATTCCGAGGGGTCAAGTTGTCACTCCTCATCTCTCTCTCTCTCTCTTCCCTCTAAACCCCTGCTTCCCTCCTTTCTTGTCTCCCTCCTCCCTTCCCCATCTACCCCCCCTCTCTCTCTCTCTCTCTCTCTCTCTCTCTCTCTCTCTATTTCTTTCTCTAAACCCCTACTTCCCTCCTTTCTTCTCTCCCTCCCCCCCCGTCTCTCTCTCTCATAAATATATAGATATGTGTGTGTGGTGTGTGTGTGTGTGCGCGTGCAATCACTACCATGACTAATGGTATGCTCTAAATTGTAAAGATGAGGAGAAATATTGTGGAATCTTTGGCGAAAATTGTGGCAGAAGGGTGTAGGTACGTATGAAGGTGGACGTTAATTGGCCCGCAGGGAATTAATGACAGTTCCACATGCTGACGTCTTGAAAGGACTGCCTGCAGTTGTTCTCTATAAATATGTTCCAGTGTTTTGTTTATTTTATAATACTTAAATCACAGTAAATGCAGAATGCATTGACGTTATTATTCACTCGTACAGAACCTTGAGAGAGAGAGAGAGAGAGAGAGACAGACAGACAGACAGACAGAGAGGGAGGGGCTGGTCTTTCCCAGGGGACAAGTGGTCACTCCTCACCTCTCTCTCTCTCTCTCTCTCTCTCTCTCTAGCATGCAGACCTAAACTTAAAAGGAGTTGCCCAGCATAGGCCAACCGGGCTACTGCAGGTGTTCTCTTTCAATATGTTCCAGTGTTTTATTTCTTTTAATAATACTTATTTCCCAGTAAACGCAGACTTTGTACTAACACTATTCACTCCAACAGAACCTTAGAGAGAGAGAGAGATGCGTTTATGAAGAATGAAGATGAGCTTCTCAGGTGTGTGTGTGTGTGTGTGTGTGTGTGTGTGTGTGTGGTGATAGCCGAGTAGCCTAGGGAAGAGGAGGGTTGGGATAAACGGGATGGGGGGTGGGGGAAAGGAGTTGTGAACGAAGAGTGACGGACAAGGTGAGGGAAAAGAGAAAATATGATATTTGCCTCTCAGGTTTCTCTGTCCTTGACTGTACCAAGGCCACCTAAAAATAGCCTTGGCCTACGAGAGGTGAGTGGAAGTGTGGCACAAGGCACAGGTGACAGACGCAGCCTTCAGGGACCACTTAATAATAATAATAATAATGACGTATAGAAAAGGAGGGGAAAGGAAGGAAGGTAAAGAATGATTGTGTATATGTGATGAGTGTTATGCAACCAGGGCGACGACACGTGACGGCAGGAACTAGGCCTTAATTTAAACTCCCGGCCTTACTGAGAGCTCAGGTTCCTGGTTGCATTGTGTAAAGTGCATGTTAGACTAAGAGAAAGAGTGTCGGGGCTTAACCCAACGTGCGTGTGTTTGGTGTTGGGAAGGGGGGGGGGTCTCGCACGTGCACTGTGTTGTTAATTAAGGACGGGAGGAGTGAATAGCTACGGCATTCTCTGCCAAGCATTAGCTTATTGGCTGCCTCTCAGGTTCATCTGATATTTTCCGGCTCCAGGAGCCTGGGTAGGATGGTAGGATACGGGTGTTAGGGTAAGGTGTTGTAGCCCTGGGGGGCTTGGGTAGGGGGATAAGGAAAGGGGAGGAGGTAGGGGGGAAGAGTGGAGGAAGGGGAGTCAGGGTAGGTTGTCTCTTGGGGGTGGGCGGAGTATTGGGCTGTAGCCGTGATCCTGATGGGGGGTGTAGGGGTGGTTCAGGGTCTGAGGCAGGATGCTGGATATGAGGATGGCGGGTTATTACGTGGCTGCCGTGATCTTGATAATGGGTGTAGGGGTGGTTTAGAGTCTTAAGTGAGTTGCTGGGTGTGAACTAAGTAGTTAATTAATGAATGGGTCAGTAATAAATAAACTATTGGTGCTTAAGTGAACAATGGGGTTGGTGCAGGTCTTGCGTCAGGGTGGAAGAGGTTGGCTAGAGGTCGTGTGGGGGGTGTGATCCGGGTGAAAAAGTCGATGAAGTCAGTGTGAACGTCGGTGAGTTTGGTGATTTGTTTTTGTTGTAGGTGGTGAAGGTAAGTGTTGATGGGTGGAATGTTGGCGCGTTCATGAGAGTGTATGTTGGTGACAAAATCATCCCACCGTATGCTCAGTGCCCAACGTATGGCTTTGTTTTGAACTCTCTGTAAATTTAGAATGTTGCTTTTGGCCGAAAGAGATAGACTTAACGGTGAATACGTGAGCAGTGGTCTGATCAGTGCTTTATACAGATGAAATTTAGTTGCAGATGCTGCACTACGGAACCGGTATATTTGTGTTAGTGCAGTGCCAGCCACGCCTGCCTTGCCTCGTATATGATGATGAAATTTGAAGTTTTTGTCGTATGTAAGACCAAGTACGGTGCAAGTATTCCTAATAGGAATGGGAACGCGATCGGGATCACGCGAATTTAGAAAATGTGGGCGGGGGTTGGCTGATTTAATACGAAAATATGTTACTGTGCATTTCAAGGGATTCGCTTGAATCCGCCACTTCTGCTGCCATCGTGCAATTCGGTCCAGCTCTATGCTCGCTTTGTTGGTAATTCCGTCAATTGTCGTTGATCGTACTTGTGTTGGGACTTAAGTTGGCGCTTGTGTTGGAACTGACGTTGGCACTCGAGTCGGAACTTAAGTTAACACTTGAGTTGGCACTTAAAATTAGCACTTAAATTAGTACTTAAGTTGGGACTTACGTTGGCACTTACGTTGAGACTCAGGTTGGCACTTACGTTGGGACTTAAGTTGCCACTTTAAGTTGAGACTCAGGTTGGCACTTACGTTGGGACTTAAGTTGCCACTTTAAGTTGCCACTTAAATTGCCACTGTAGTTGCCACTTTAAATGGCATTTGAGTTACTACCTAAAATGGCACTAAAGTTGCCGTGTAAGTTGGCACTTAAGTGGCCATTTAAGTTACCACAAAAGTTGGTGCGTTGCCATCTAGGTTGGCACTTAGGTTGAAACTTAAATTGCCACTTAAGTTGGCACTTCAATTGCCACCTAAGTTACCACTAAAGTTGCCACTTATGTTGCCACTTAGGCTGGCACATAAATTTGTCGTGCCACTTGAGTAGCACTTAAGTACAGCCTAAGTGCAACTTAAGCGGCAGTTAAGCTGGGGGGAGGCGGTGGCTGAATCGGTAGAGAAGCGGCCTGCAGTCCTAATGGACCCAGGATCGAATCCCGGCTGGGGCAGGGAACAGTTTAAGCATTTGAATTTCCTAAAAGCAGCCTTTCCTGATCTACCAGATGACCCGCCGACATGTCGCAAAAATACCCCCGCTAATACCAATACACCAGTCCTGTATGGGACAGCCTTAGCTTGTATTCATTATGGATGGTGGGTGTTAGCGCCGAAGTGGTGACATGTGGAGGTGTAGGAGGACTACTGGGCCTTGGAATGGGTCACTGCCACCAAGAAATAGGCCCTGAAGCCTTTACCCAGAGACGGACACGTAAAAAAAAAAAAAAAAAAAAAAACGTGAGTGGCACTTAAGTGGAACCTAATTAGCACTTAAGTGGCACTTAAGTGCATACGCCATTGAATATACATTTGTGTGTGTGTGTGTGTGTGTGTGTGTGTGTGTTAACCTTGCCGTCATTAGTGAAGATTTAAAGAACACTATATAATCCCTCCAGCTAGAAGAACAGGGAGTGAAACAGAAACAATAGGAAGATTTTTAGCTCAAAAACAGAGGCAGTTGGGGAAGGTGAGCCGAAGAGTGCACAAAAGGGCAGCTGAGTATGTATGGTGGGGCTTGGTGTAATAGAATGTATGTAGGGAGACAGGAGTACAGGATAAGGTAGTGCAGCAGCATACGAATTATGAGAGTACGTGAGGCTAGCAGTTTGGTGGTAGACGGAAGGGTACTACAGGGGCCAGGTAAAGGGACTACTGTTTGTCAAAGGTATTGCAGGGGCCAGGTAAAGGGACTACTGTTTGTCAAAGGTACTGCAGGGGCCAGGTAAAGGGACTACTGTTTGTCAAAGGTACTGCAGGGGCCAGGTAGAGGGACTACTGTTTGTCAAAGGTACTGCAGGGGCCAGGTAAAGGGACTACTGTTTGTCAAAGGTACTGCAGGGGCCAGGTAAAGGGACTACTGTTTGTCAAAGGTATTGCTAGGACCAGGTAAAGGGACTGCTGTGAAAGGTACTGTGGGGACCAGGTAAATAAAGTACTGTAAGGGCCAGGTAAAGGGAGTACTGTTTGTCAAAGGTACTGCAGGGGCCAGGTATAAGGAATGTTGTAACAGGATGAACCATTGATCTCGATGTTTCTCACAGTAGCATCCTAGACATCTGCCGACGACCTGGTGGAACACTATGAAGATACAAACGAGGCAGCACCTACACCTCTTTTCAATGGCACTTCATATGTACTTATCTTAAAGGCTGCAGGAACCAGCTTTATCGCACCAGGCATACACTGGAGTAGAGAAGGATTCCAGTGGCCAGGGGTCTTGTATAACAGAAGCACTTACTGTTCTAGCCCACCAGAGCTACACATATGCCTGAGTGTGCTGTGAGGGTGGGTCTGCTGTGGGGAGTAGGACTCTTGTGGGGAGTAGGTCTGCTGTGGGGAGTAGGTCTGCTGTGGGGAGTAGGTCTGCTGTGGCCAGGGATCTCCTATAACGGTATCACTTACGTCTGATGGCGAAGGCGTAGCCTATGAATCACGTGGAGGAGCCCCAATGGTGTACATGAAAATTCTTTATGGCCACTCCTGCCTTTTGGTTCACACCGACAGTTGGGTTTTTCTATCTCTTGCACACACGCATCGCCACACCCACACTCACACACACACACACACACACACACACACACACACTTTCTCTCTCTCTCTCTCTCTCTCTCTCTCTCTCTCTCTCTCTCTCTCATACTATAGTACACAGAACAGGCGAAACTTGGAATTTGACATCCGTAGACTTTCAGGCGGCAGCAAAATTTATTTAGCGAATATATAGCCGATCGAAAGTTAGGTTAGGTCACTTTGGGCAAGGTTTGGTCTGATTAGGTAATTTTTGGTTGGGTTGGCTTCAGTTCGACTAGATATAGACGGATTAGGTTAGATTGCTTTAGAATACGTCGGTTTTGATAGGTTTTGGGTTGGGTTTTTATTTGGTTGGGTTAGGCTGAGTTGGGTTCGGTTGGATTAGGTCATTTTAGGCTTGGCTGGTTTGGGTTAGGTCAGGTATTGTGAGATTAGGTCGCTTTAGATAGGGTTAGGCAGCGTCAGAATAGGTTAGGTTAGGTATGGCAAGGTTAGGTGAGATTGTGAGGTTAAATATAATTAGACTGGGTTAGGTGAGGTTAAGCTAGATTAGGCTGGGTTGATTTAGGTTGGATTAGGTCATTCGAGGTTAGGCAGGGTTCATTTCGAGCAAATATTGATAGGTTAAGTGTGACTGGGCTAAATTAAATCGGTTATAACACACTCCCCACACATATCCGTATGCCACCCATCACCCACCCTCCACACACACACACACACACACACACACACACACACACACACACACAAACACGTAGGCGCCCATGAACACAAGCATTTCTATAACACTCCCCCCACACATATCCCTATGCCACCCATCACCCACCCTCCACACACACACACACACACACACACACACACACACACACAGAAGCTCATCCCACTCTCTTAAGAACATAAGAACATAAGAAGAGAGGATAACTGCAGTAGGCAGGTTGGCCCATGCTAGGCAGCTCCTAGAAGAGTAACTGAACTACTAGAATGAGATAGGGATAGCAAAGAAGAAGGCTCTTCCCACTGGAATGTCTGTGATTGGTGGCTGGTGGGGTGGGAGGTGCGTGAGTGAGGTTAGGAGTCCATTTGATGACCAGTACAGGTGTATCGTCTAATCTGGAAAGACATCTTCACCTGTCTGGTGCTACTCTCTCTCTCTCTCTCTCTCTCTCTCTCTCTCTCTCTCTATGTATGTATGTATGTACGTTTTTTGTAACATTTTGTTGTGATGTGTTTTCATTATATTTTATAATCTCTTTTTTCATGGTCTTGAAATACAAAGGAAAATACTGTATTTATCATGCTGTACTTATGCAGTCAGTATCCCATTATAAGGCTCATCAAGTCATCCGTAATTCATCGCCGTATTTAATAACCTTAAATGTACTGCACCAGCCTCTCCCCTTCAACTCATCTCTGTCTGTCTCTGTCTCTGTCTGTCTGTCTGTCTCTGTCTCTTTCTCTCTCTCTCTCTCTCTCTCTCTCTCTCTCTTTCTCTCTCGAGCGAGCGAGCGAAAAAAGGAAACATAAGAGGGGTATTGATAAAGGATTTGATGTAGAGATAAGTTTCATAATACATAAGGAAGAAGGAAGTTAAAATGAAAGGCAGCCAAGAGTGTGTGTGACCTGAGGAGGGAGGCTAATTCTCAACCCCAACCAACCAACACCAACTAACCAACCCCAACCACCAACCAACACCAATCAACCAACCCCAACCACCAACCAATACCAACCAACCAACCCCAACCACCAACCAACACCAACCAACCAACACCAACCACCAACCAACACCAACCAACCAACACCAACCACCAACCAACACCAACCACCAACCAACACCAACCACCAACCAACACCAACCAACCAACACCAACCACCAACCAACACCAACCAACCAACACCAACCAACCAAAACCAACCACCAACCAACACCAACCAACCAACACCAACCAAACAACACCAACCACCAACCAACACCAACCAACCAACACCAACCACCAACCAACACCAACCAATCAATACCAACCACCAACCAACACCAACCAACCAACAAAAACCAACCAACACCAACCAACCAACACCAACCAACCAACACCAACCACCAACCAACACCAACCAACCAACACCAACCAACCAACACCAACCACCAACCAACACCAACCAACCAACACCAACCACCAACCAACACCAACCAACCAACACCAACCACCAACCAACACCAACCAACCAACACCAACCAACACCAACCAACCAACCAACCAACACCAACCAACCAACACCAACCAACACCAACCAACACCAACCAACCAACCAACCACCAACCAACACCAACCACCAACCAACACCAACCACCAACCAACACCAACCACCAACCAACACCAACCACCAACCAACACCAACCACCAACCAACACCAACCACCAACCAACACCAACCACCAACCAACACCAACCACCAACCAACAACACCAACCACCAACCAACACCAACCACCAACCAACCACCAACCACCAACCAACCACCAACCAACACCAACCACCAACCAACACCAACCAACCAACCAACCACCAACCACCAACCAACACCAACCAACCAACACCAACCACCAACCAACACCAACCAACTAACCCCAACCACCAACCAACACCAACCAATACCAACTAACCAACCCCAACCACCAACCAACACCAACCACCAACCAACACCAACCACCAACCAACACCAACCAACCAACCCCAACCACCAACCAACACCAACCAACCAACCCCAACCACCAACCAACACCAACCAACCAACCAACCAACCAACCAACAC
>NW_027643632.1:225000-242893 GCF_032717465.1 Coenobita brevimanus
CAACCCCAACCACCAACCAACACCAACCAACCAACCCCAACCACCAACCAACACCAACCAACCAACCAACCAACCAACCCCAACCAACCAACCAACCAACCAACACCAACCACCAACCAACAACCACCAACCAACACCAACCACCAACCAACACCAACCAACCAACAACCACCAACCAACACCAACCAACCAACCCCAACCACCAACCAACACCAACCAACCAACCCCAACCACCAACCAACACCAACCACCAACCAACCCCAACCACCAACCAACACCAACCAACCAACCCCAACCACCAACCAACACCAACCAACCAACCCCAACCACCAACCAACACCAACCAACCAACCCCAACCACCAACCAACACCAACCAACCAACCCCAACCACCAACCAACACCAACCAACCAACCCCAACCACCAACCAACACCAACCAACCAACCCCAACCACCAACCAACACCAACCAACCAACCCCAACCACCAACCAACCAACCCCAACCACCAACCAACACCAACCAACCAACCCCAACCACCAACCAACACCAACCACCAACCAACACCAACCAACCAACCCCAACCACCAACCAACACCAACCAACCAACCCCAACCACCAACCAACACCAACCAACCAACCCCAACCACCAACCAACACCAACCACCAACCAACACCAACCAACCAACCCCAACCACCAACCAACCAACCCCAACCACCAACCAACACCAACCAACCAACCCCAACCACCAACCAACACCAACCAACCAACCCCAACCACCAACCAACACCAACCAACCAACCCCAACCACCAACCAACACCAACCAACCAACCCCAACCACCAACCAACACCAACCAACCAACCCCAACCACCAACCAACACCAACCAACCAACCAACCAACCAACCAACCAACACCAACCACCAACCAACACCAACCAACCAACCCCAACCACCAACCAACCACCAACCACCAACCAACCCCAACCACCAACCAACACCAACCAACCAACCCCAACCACCAACCAACACCAACCAACCAACCCCAACCACCAACCAACACCAACCAACCAACCCCAACCACCAACCAACACCAACCAACCAACCCCAACCACCAACCAACACCAACCAACCAACCCCAACCACCAACCAACACCAACCAACCAACCCCAACCACCAACCAACACCAACCAACCAACCCCAACCACCAACCAACACCAACCAACCAACCCCAACCACCAACCAACACCAACCAACCAACCCCAACCACCAACCAACACCAACCAACCAACCCCAACCACCAACCAACACCAACCAACCAACCCCAACCACCAACCAACACCAACCAACCAACCCCAACCACCAACCAACACCAACCAACCAACCCCAACCACCAACCAACACCAACCACCAACCAACCAACCCCAACCACCAACCAACACCAACCAACCAACCCCAACCACCAACCAACACCAACCAACCAACCCCAACCACCAACCAACACCAACCAACCAACCCCAACCACCAACCAACACCAACCAACCAACCCCAACCACCAACCAACACCAACCACCAACCAACACCAACCAACCAACACCAACCACCAACCAACCCCAACCACCAACCAACACCAACCAACCAACCCCAACCACCAACCAACACCAACCAACCAACCCCAACCACCAACCAACACCAACCAACCAACCCCAACCACCAACCAACACCAACCAACCAACCCCAACCACCAACCAACACCAACCAACCAACCACCAACCAACCAACCCCAACCAACCAACCCCAACCACCAACCAACACCAACCACCAACCAACACCAACCACCAACCAACCCCAACCACCAACCAACACCAACCAACCAACCCCAACCACCAACCAACACCAACCAACCAACCCAACCACCAACCAACACCAACCAACCAACCCCAACCACCAACCAACACCAACCAACCAACCCCAACCACCAACCAACACCAACCAACCAACCCCAACCACCAACCAAACCAACCAACCAACCCCAACCACCAACCAACACCAACCAACCAACCCCAACCACCAACCAACACCAACCAACCAACCAACCAACCAACCCCAACCACCAACCAACACCAACCAACCAACCCCAACCACCAACCAACACCAACCAACCAACCCCAACCACCAACCAACACCAACCAACCAACCCCAACCACCAACCAACACCAACAACCAACCAACCCCAACCACCAACCAACACCAACCAACCAACCCCAACCACCAACCAACACCAACCAACCAACCCCAACCACCAACCAACCAACCCCAACCACCAACCAACACCAACCAACCAACCCCAACCACCAACCAACACCAACCAACCAACCCCAACCACCAACCAACACCAACCAACACACCCCAACCACCAACCAACCCCAACCAACCAACCAACCCCAACCACCAACCAACACCAACCAACCAACCCCAACCACCAACCAACACCAACCAACCAACCCCAACCACCAACCAACACCAACCAACCCCAACCACCAACCAACACCAACCAACCAACCCCAACCACCAACCAACACCAACCAACCAACCCAACCACCAACCAACCCCAACCACCAACCAACACCAACCAACCAACACCAACCACCAACCAACCACCAACCAACCCCAACCACCAACCAACACCAACCAACCCCAACCACCAACCAACACCAACCAACCAACCCCAACCACCAACCAACACCAACCAACCAACCCCAACCACCAACCAACAACAACCAACCAACCCCAACCACCAACCAACACCAACCAACCAACCCCAACCACCAACCAACACCAACCAACCAACCAACACCAACCAAACAACCCCAACCAACCCCAACCACCAACCAACACCAACCAACCAACCCCAACCACCAACCAACACCAACCAACCAACCCCAACCACCAACCAACACCAACCAACCAACCCCAACCACCAACCAACCAAAACCAACCAACCAACCACCAACCAACACCAACCAACCAACCCCAACCACCAACCAACACCAACCAACCAACCACCAACCAACACCAACCAACCAACCCCAACCACCAACCAACACCAACCAACCAACCCCAACCACCAACCAACACCAACCAACCAACCCCAACCACCAACCAACACCAACAACCAACCAACCCCAACCACCAACCAACACCAACCAACCAACCCCAACCACCAACCAACACCAACCAACCAACCCCAACCACCAACCAACACCAACCAACCAACCCCAACCACCAACCAACACCAACCAACCAACCCCAACCACCAACCAACCCCAACCACCAACCAACACCAACCAACCAACCCCAACCACCAACCAACACCACCAACCAACCCCAACCACCAACCAACACCAACCAACCAACCCCAACCACCAACCAACACCAACCAACCAACACCAACCAACCAACACCAACCACCAACCAACCCCAACCAACCAACCCCAACCACCAACCAACACCAACCAACCAACACCAACCACCAACCAACACCAACCAACCAACACCACCCACCACCCAAAACCAACCAACACACACCACCAATCAACCCCGACCACCAACCAACACCAACCAACCACCTACCAACACCAACCAACACCAACCACCAACAACCAACCCCAACCAACACCAACCAACCAACCCTAACCACCAACCAACACCAACCAACCAACCCCAACCACCAACCAACACCAACCAACCAACCCCAACCACCAACCAACCCCAACCAACCAACCCCAACCACCAACCAACACCAACCAACCAACCCCAACCACCAACCAACACCAACCAACACCAACCACCAACCAACACCAACCAACCAACACCAACCACCAACCAACACCAACCACCAACCAACACCAACCACCAACCAACACCAACCACCAACCAACACCAACCAACCAACACCAACCACCAACCAACACCAACCAACACCAACCACCAACCAACACCAAACAACCAACACCAACCACCAACCAAAACAAACCAACCAACCCCAACCACCAACCAACACCAACCAACCAACACAAACCACCAACCAACACCAACCAACCAACCCCAACCACCAACCAACACCAACCAACCAACCCCAACCACCAACCAACACCAACCAACCCCAACCACCAACCAACACCAACCAACCAACCCCAACCACCAACCAACACCAACCAACCAACCCCAACCACCAACCAACACCAACCAACCAACCCCAACCACCAACCAACACCAACCACCAACAAACCAACCCCAACCACCAACCAACACCAACCAACCAACCCCAACCACCAACCAACACCAACCAACCAACCCCAACCACCAACCAACACCAACCAACCAACCCCAACCACCAACCAACACCAACCAACCAACCCCAACCACCAACCAACACCAACCAACCAACCCCAACCACCAACCAACACCAACCACCAACCACAACCAACCAACCAACCCCAACCACCAACCAACACCAACCAACCAACCCCAACCACCAACCAACACCAACCAACCAACCCCAACCACCAACCAACACCAACCAACCAACCCCAACCACCAACCAACACCAACCAACCCCAACCACCAACCAACACCAACCAACCAACCCCAACCACCAACCAACACCAACCAACCAACCCCAACCACCAACCAACCAACCCCAACCACCAACCAACCAACCAACCCCAACCACCAACCAACACCAACCAACCAACCCCAACCACCAACCAACACCAACCAACCAACCAACACCAACCAAACAACCCCAACCACCAACCAACAACAACCAACCAACCCCAACCACCAACCAACAACAACCAACCAACCCCAACCACCAACCAACACCAACCAACCAACCCCAACCACCAACCAACACCAACCAACCAACCCCAACCACCAACCAACACCAACCAACCAACCCCAACCACCAACCAACACCAACCAACCAACCCCAACCACCAACCAACACCAACCAACCAACCCCAACCACCAACCAACACCAACCAACCAACCCCAACCACCAACCAACACCAACCAACCAACCCCAACCACCAACCAACACCAACCAACCAACCCCAACCACCAACCAACACCAACCAACCCCAACCACCAACCAACACCAACCAACCAACCCCAACCACCAACCAACACCAACCAACCAACCCCAACCACCAACCAACACCAACCAACCAACCACAACCACCAACCAACCCCAACCACCAACCAACACCAACCAACCAACCCCAACCACCAACCAACACCAACCAACCAACCCCAACCACCAACCAACACCAACCAACCAACACCAACCACCAACCAACACCAACCAACCAACCCCAACCACCAACCAACACCAACCAACCAACCAACACCAACCACCAACCAACACCAACCAACCAACCCCAACCACCAACCAACACCAACCAACCAACCCCAACCATCAACCAACCAACCCCAACCACCAACAACCAACCAACCCCAACCACCAACCAACACCAACCAACCAACCCCAACCACCAACCAACACCAACCAACCAACCAACACCAACCAAACAACCCCAACCACCAACCAACACCAACCAACCAACCCCAACCACCAACCAACAACAACCAACCAACCCCAACCACCAACCAACACCAACCAACCAACCCCAACCACCAACCAACACCAACCAACCAACCCCAACCACCAACCAACACCAACCAACCAACCCCAACCACCAACCAACACCAACCAACCAACCCCAACCACCAACCAACACCAACCAACCAACCCCAACCACCAACCAACACCAACCAACCAACCCCAACCACCAACCAACACCAACCAACCAACACCAACCAACCAACCCCAACCACCAACCAACACCAACCAACCAACCCCAACCACCAACCAACACCAACCAACCAACCCCAACCACCAACCAACACCAACCAACCAACCCCAACCACCAACCAACACCAACCAACCAACCACAACCACCAACCAACCAACCCCAACCACCAACCAACACCAACCAACCAACACCAACCACCAACCAACACCAACCAACCAACACCAACCACCAACCAACACCAACCAACCAACACCAACCACCAACCAACACCAACCAACCAACACCAACCACCAACCAACACCAACCAACCAACCCCAACCACCAACCAACACCAACCAACCAAACCCAACCACCAACCAACACCAACCAACCAACCCCAACCACCAACCAACACCAACCAACCAACCCCAACCACCAACCAACACCAACCAACCAACACCAACCACCAACCAACTAACCCCAACCACCAACCAACCAACCCCAACCACCAACCAACCAACCCCAACCACCAACCAACACCAACCAACCAACCCCAACCACCAACCAACACCAACCACCAACCCACACCAACCAAACAACCCCAACCACCAACCAACAACAACCAACCAACCCCAACCACCAACCAACAACAAACAACCAACCCCAACCACCAACTAACAACAAACAACCAACCCCAACCATCAACCAACACCAACCAACCAACCCCAACCACCAACCAACCCCAACCAACCAACCCCAACCACCAACCAACACAATCCAACCAACCCCAACCACCAACCAACACCAACCAACCAACCACAACAACCAACCAACACCAACCAACCAACACCAACCAACCAACCCCAACCACCAACCAACCAACCCCAACCACCAACCAACACCAACCAACCAACCCCAACCACCAACCAACACCAACCAACCCCAACCAACAACCAACACCAACCAAACAACCCCAACCACCAATCAACAACAACCAACCAACCCCAAACACCAACCAACCCCAACCAACCAACCCCAACCACCAACCAACACCAACCAACCAACCCCAACCACCAACCAACAACCACTAACCAACACCAACCACCAATCAACACCAACCACCAACCAACACCAACCAACCAACACCAACCACCAACCAACACCAACCACCAACCAACACCAACCAACCAACACCAACAACCAACCAACACCAACCAACCAACCCCAACCACCAACCAACACCAACCAACCAACCCCAACCACCAACCAACACCAACCAACCAACCCCAACCACCAACCAACACCAACCACCAACCAACACCAACCAACCAACACCAACCACCAACCAACACCAACCAACCAACACCAACCACCAACCAACCCCAACCACCAACCAACACCAACCAACCAACCCCAACCACCAACCAACACCAACCAAAAAACCCAACCACCAACCAACACCAACCAACCAACCCCAACCACCAACCAACACCAACCAACCAACCCCAACCACCAACCAACCCCAACCAACCAACTCTAACCACCAACCAACACCAACCAACCAACCCCAACCACCAACCAACACCAACCAACCAACCCCAACCACCAACCAACACCAACCAACCAACCCCAACCACCAACCAACACCAACCAACCAACCCCAACCACCAACCAACACCAACCAACCAACCCCAACCACCAACCAACACCAACCAACCAACCCCAACCACCAACCAACACCAACCAACCAACCCCAACCACCAACCAACACCAACCAACCAACCCCAACCACCAACCAACACCAACCAACCAACCCCAACCACCAACCAACACCAACCAACCAACCCCAACCACCAACCAACACCAACCAACCAACCCCAACCACCAACCAACACCAACCAACCAACCCCAACCACCAACCAACACCAACCAACACCAACCAACCCCAACCACCAACCAACACCAACCAACCAACCCCAACCACCAACCAACACCAACCAACCAACCCCAACCACCAACCAACCAACCCCAACCACCAACCAACACCAACCAACCAACACCAACCAACCAACCCCAACCACCAACCAACCAACCCCAACCACCAACCAACACCAACCAACCAACACCAACCACCAACCAACACCAACCAACCAACCAACACCAACCAAACAACCCCAACCACCAACCAACAACAACCAACCAACCCCAACCACCAACCAACACCAACCAACCAACCCCAACCACCAACCAACAACCAACCAACCAACCCCAACCACCAACCAACACCAACCAACCAACCCCAACCACCAACCAACACCAACCAACCAACCCCAACCACCAACCAACACCAACCAACCAACCCCAACCACCAACCAACACCAACCAACCAACCCCAACCACCAACCAACACCAACCATCCAACCCCAACCACCAACCAACACCAACCAACCAACCCCCACCACCAACCAACAACAACCAACCAACCACAACCACCAACCAACACCAACCAACCAACCCCCACCACCAACCAACAACAACCAACCAACCACAACCACCAACCAACAACAACCAACCAACCCCAACCACCAACCAACACCAACCAACCAACCCCAACAACCAACCAACACCAACCAACAAACCCCAACCAACAAACCCCAACCAACAAACCCCAACCACCAACCAACACCAACCAACCAACCCCAACCACCAACCAACACCAACCAACCAACCCCAACCAATAACCAACACCAACCAACCAACACCAACCACTAACCAACACCAACCAACCAACACCAACCAACCAACACCAACCACCAACCAACCAACCCCAACCACCAACCAACACCAACCAACCAACACCAACCACCAACACCAACCACCCACCAACACCAACCAACCAACACCAACCACCAACCAACACCAACCAACCAACACCAACCACCAACCAACCCCAACCACCAACCAACACCAACCAACGAACCCCAACCACCAACCAACACCAACCAACCAACCCCAACCAACCACCAACCCCACCGCCAGCACCCACAGGGAGATCGATGGTAATTCTGAGCTTGTTTCCAGGTACCTTCACACACACTACTCTGGTCACATCTTCCACAGAGCAGGCAACAGATGGACAGGCAGCGTAACTGAATGGCAGGCCAGAGATGGAGTGAGAGGAAGAGGTACACAGGGAACAAGATAGATGAAACTCGCAGATCCACCGATATGGGAAGAGGCTAACAACCAATGTATCAGAGTGGAGAAAGATGAGAGGGGTCCTAATCCTCCAGTGGTAATGTCAGGGCCTGATGATGATGATGATGATGATGATGATAGTAACGATGATAAAGATGCTGCTGCTGATAATGATGATAATTATGTTGATGATGATAATGATGATTTAATTTCAGTACGAGGTAACAGGGTGAGGATAACTGTCTGATGATGATGATGATGATGATGATGATGATTACAGTCATGATAACAATTTTAACGAAGATAATGATGATGATGATGATTGTAGTTATGATAATGATAGTAATGCTAATAATAATAATAATAATGATAATTATAATAATGATAATGAAGATGCTGATGATGATTTTTGTCGGTAGGTGGACGGACGGACGGAACTGCAAGAACTTGGTCAGCAGTCAAAGATCCACGATTCCCCATCCATCCATCCATCCATCCATCCAGCTCCCCCTGATGTTAAAAGCTAAGTCAAATTTCTGTCTCATACGCCTTTTGGAAACAGGGCAGTATTTTAGGAAGCACGGGAGTCTTCTCAGTGCCCCTTCCTTAGCTATTTAGTTTTGCATAGTACGTCTTAACATTTTCTTGTAAGCTGTTAAAATCGGCTTCATATCGGCAGAGTTTACATCTCTCATAAAAGAGGGTGTTTTTGTGTAATGTGCTGATTAAATCGCTAAGGAAGAGATGTAAAGAATTTCCAAAGCAGCTTACAGTACGATCCTGGAGGCAGGAAAAAAAAAAAACTGAAGCGAAGTTAACTCATGTTTTCAAGTCAAGAAAAAGATATTAATTTTATTTATATTTTGTTATGGAGAAATTTGTCCAGATTTTCACATTAAGGTGCAGTATATTCCTAGATTTCCACTTTCCTTTTTATTGAGCCAAAAGCGTAATAGTGAAAAAATCTCATGAAAAATCGACTAGTCTCTCTCTTGACCCAGTGCCCACCTACCTACAAGATTCCATTGAAAGCCGATAGCAAGTTTTTGATATATCTTGGCCATAGACAGACAGATAGACAGATAGAAAGAGAGACAGGCAGACAGATAGAAAGACAGACAGACAGACAGATAGAAAGACAGACAGACAGACATATAGACAGACAAATAGAAAGACAGACAGATTGAGAGATAGATTGATAGACAGATACAGACACGGGTGAATACATAACTTCCTTCAACTTCACTGGCTGAGGTAACTAGACACATAAAGCAGTCACCACACAAACATTATCAAACCCTCCAGCATCCCACCACCAGCATCCCACAACCAGACACACACACACACACACACACACACACACACACACACACAGTACTCTCTAATGGAACTTGCTGGTGGGGAAATCTGTGTATGTAACTGTGATGGTGTCGGGAGGTTACCATGGTAACACACAGGCACCTCGCACCCCACACACACACACACACACACACACACACATACACGTACGCGTATATTGTGGTGGTGTTCCTTCATTTTACCAAGGCCGAGATAGTCGTTTTTTTGCAGCTTATTTCCGGTAGTTCAGTGAAAGAATTAAACTTACAGCTCTACATCATTTCCATACCACTTCTTCGTGACTAGCACCATTCTAGTGTTAACCCCTTGTCACAACACAAAATTTAAGAAAGAGATTGCAATTTTACGCCAAGTTAGAGTGAACAGGGTATAGTAGTGATGCTGCAACACACGTATATTTGTCCTCTTGTTTACAGGTCAGTCCACACGCAGTCCTTAGGTCACGTCTTCCACAGAACAGGTAACACATGGACAGCCAGCGTAACTAAATGGCAGTCCAGAGATGGAGTGAGAGGATGAGGCACACAGAGAACAAGATAGAGATGATACTCGCAGATCCACCGAGCAGGGACGGAACGAGTTAACAACCAAAGGATCGGAGTGGAGACAGGTGAGAGGGGTCCTTATCCTGCAGTGGTGTGTCACAGGCTGATGATGATGATGATGATGATGAAGACGGATGTTGCTGCTGCTGATGATGCTGCTGATGATGCTGCTGCTGCTGATGATGATGTTGATGCAAACTCTAGAATATGGTTAAATGATAGTGATTTATTTGATGATAATGGTGATGATATTGATATAACTTCTGTACTACATTCTTTACAGTGTTGGGATGGTGATGACATGCTACTGCTGCTGACGATGATGATGATGATGATGACGACGAGGAAGATGATGATGGTGATGATTACGACAACGAAGACGACGACGACGATGATGACGACGACGATCTTCAAGTCATAGGCTGAGTCACCTCTCACTTTCCTTTCTGTTTAACTACGTGTTTTGGTGACTGGACGTGTGTGTGTGTGTGTGTGTGTGTGTGTGTGTGTGCTTGCTTATGTTCGTGTATGTATATCTTCGTTGATGATACCATAGTTATTCAAATGGCAGAATTATTTCCACACATTCATAGTTTTATTTCAAGGGTAAATATTAGGCCAAGAATATAGGACCTTTTACCTATACAGTTACGAGACACGCTGTATTCTGTAAAGCATATTACATCCCATAGATCACATTACAGGGTTTCAGAAGTCACTGATCATCGTCTCTTTATGTATCGTTAGAAAGTGGATGAATATGAGTGAAGTAATACATATATTTTGGTCTTTATTTAAATGGAAGAATTAAGCCCACATATCTTTTTTTTATTTTAAGGATACAACACATGATTATCTACATTTTATCACAGTAGCTCTAGGACCGGCCCTGCCCGTCTGCTTCTCACTACCCATATTCGGATGAGAGGTGTTGTACTCATATAGGCTTTGGAGATTATAGTGAAGCCAAGTCACGTTCTACCAGCCCCACACACTAAATAACATTCAATCACTCACCCACACCACACCACACCATACTATCCCCCCACACCATATCACACCACACCATACCAGTCTCTCACACTACATGACACGAAATCACACTCCCACACAACACAGAACCACCCTCCCACACCACACCACACCGCAAAAAATCATCCTCCCACACCACACCACACCACACATAACCACCCTTCCGAACCACACCACAAAAACTCCTCTTCCTACACCACACCACACCACAAAATAATCCTCCACCCACACCACACCACACCACACATAAACACCCTCCACATCACACCACATCATAAAAAATCATCCTCCAACACACCACCACACCACATAAAACCACCCCCCCACACCACACCACACCACACCACAAAACTCAAAACCACCCTCCCACACCACACTACACCGCACCACACAACCCTCCCCACATCACACAATCCTCCACACACCACACCACACGACCCTCCACACACCACACCACACAACCCTACACAAACCACACGACACAGTCCCCTCCATACCACACTACACCACACAACCTCCCCCTATACCACACTACACCACAAAACCCTCTCACCACACCATACAACACCACACCACACAACACCAAGGGGATTAAACAAAGGGGTTTGAAGCTCCCGCATCTGGTAATTCTGAGCTTGTTTCCAGGTACCTTCACACACACTCCTCTGGTCACACCTTCCACAGAGCAGGCAGCAGATGGACAGGCAGCGTAACTGAATGGCAGGCCAGAGATGGAGTGAGAGGAAGAGGTACACAGGGAACAAGATAGATGAAACTCGCAGATCCACCGATATGGGAAGAGGCTAACAACCAATGTATCAGAGTGGAGAAAGATGAGGGGGGTCCTAATCCTCCAGTGGTAATGTCAGGGCCTGATGATGATGATGATGATGATGATGATATTAATGATGATAAAGATGATATTGATGATGATGATGATAATGATCTTGATGCTGATGATAATGATGATTTAACTTCAGTACGAGGTAACAGAGTTGGGATAACGGTCTGATGATGATGATGATGATGATGATGATTACAGTCATGATAACTATTTTAACGATGATAATGATGATGATGATGATTGTAGTTATGATAATGATAGTAATGCTAATAATAATAATAATAATGATAATTATAATAATGATAATGAAGATACTGATGATGATTTTTGTCGGTAGGTGGACGGACGGACGGAACTGCAAGAACTTGGTCAGCAGTCAAAGATCCACGATTCCCCATCCATCCATCCATCCATCCATCCATGCAGCCATCCATCCATCCATCCATCCATCCATCCAGCTCCCCCTGATGTTAAAAGCTAAGTCATATTTCTGTGTCATACGCCTTTTGGAAACAAGGCAGTATTTTAGGAAGCACTGGAGTCTTCTCAGTGCCCCTTCCTTAGCTATTTATTTTTGCATAGTACGTCTTAACATTTTCTTGTAAGCTGTTAAAATCGGCTTCATATCGGCTAAGTTTACATCTCTCTCATAAAGGAGGGTGTTTGGTGTAATGTGCTGATTAAATCGCTAAGGAAGAGATGTAAAGAATTTCCAAAGCAGCTTACAGTACGATCCTGGAGGCAGAAAAAAAAAACTGAAGCGAAGTTAACTCATGTTTTCAAGTCAAGAAAAAGATTAATTTTATTTATATTTTGTTATGGAGAAATTTGTCCAGATTTTCACATTAAGGTGCAGTATATTCCTAGATTTCCACTTTCCTTTTTATTGAGCCAAAAGCGTAATAGTGAAAAAATCTCATGAAAAATCGAATAGTCTCTCTCTTGACCCAGTGCCCACCTACCTACAAGATTCCATTGAAAGCCGATAGCAAGTTTTTGATATATCTTGGCCATAGACAGACAGACAGACAGATAGAAAGACAGACAGACAGACATATAGACAGACAAATAGAAAGACAGACAGATTGAGAGATAGATTGATAGACAGATACAGACACGGGTGAATACATAACTTCCTTCAACTTCACTGGCTGAGGTAACTAGACACATAAAGCAGTCACCACACAAACATTATCAAACCCTCCAGCATCCCACCACCAGCATCCCACCACCAGCATCCCATCACCAGCATCCCACAACCAGCATCCCACCACCAGCATCCCACCACCAGCATCCCACCACCAGCATCTCATCACCAGCATCCCACAACCAGCATCCCACCACCAGCATCCCACAACCAGCATCCCACCACAGTTTAAGGATTGGAATTTCATAAAATCAGACTTTACTGTTCTACCAGAAGACCCGCCGACATGTCGTAAAAATACCCCCGCTAATCCCAATAAACCAGTCCTGTATGAGACAGCCCTAGCATGTATTCAGTATGGAAGGTGGGTGTTAGCGCCGAAGTGGTGACATGTAGAGGTGTGCGGTACGTAGGAGGACTACTGGGCCTTGAAAGCAGGCTGTAAAGCGTATGTCTAGAGTCGGTCACATAAAAAAAAAACAGCATCCCACCCCCAGCATCCCACCACCACCAACCCACCACCAGCATCCCACCACCACCAACCCACCCCCAGCATCCCACCACCACCAACCCACCACCAGCATCCCACCACCACCAACCCACCACCAGCATCCCACCACCACCAACCCACCACCAGCATCCCACCACCACCAACCCACCCCCAGCATCCCACCACCACCAACCCACCCCCAGCATCCCACCACCACCAACCAACCACCAGCATCCCACCACCACCAACCCACCACCAGCATCCCACCACCACCAACCCACCACCAGCATCCCACCTACACCATCTAACCACCGGCACACACACACACACACACACACACACACACAATACTTATACTGTACGAGTACACAGAACAGGCGAAACTTGGAATGTGACATCCGTAGACTTTCAGGCGGCAGCAAAATTTCTTCTTAGCGAATATATAGCCGATCGGAAGTTAGGTTAGGTCACTTTGGGCAGGGTTTGGTCTGATTAGGTAATTTTTGGTTGGGTTGGCTTCAGTTCGACTAGATATAGACGGATTAGGTTAGATTGCTTTAGAATACGTCGGTTTTGATAGGTTTTGGGTTAGGTTTTATTTGGTTGGGTTAGGCTGGGTTAGGTTCGGTTGGATTAGGTCATTTTAGGCTTGACTGAGTTGGGTTAGGTCGGGTATGGTATGGTTAAGTGAGACTGGGTAGGATTAGGTAGGGTTAGATGCGGTTAGGCTGCGTCAGAATTCGTTAGGTTAGGTATGAGGAGGTTAGGGGAGATTGTGAGGTTAAATACAATTAGACTGGGTTAGGTGAGGTTAAGTTAGATTAGGTTGGGTTAATTTAAGTTGGATTAGGTCATTCGAGGACAGGCGGAGTTCAATTCGAGCAAATATTGATAGGTTAGGTGAGACTGGGCTAAATTAAATCGGTTTAGATGTGATTAGGTTGGTTTGGGTTAGGTGAAGTTGAAATAGGACAGATATGGGTAGGATTAGTGATATTAGTACAGATTAGATATTGTTAGGAGGGATTTCACTAGCACCGGCTACTATAACATTGGCCTCGTCTGGTCAACCTCAGTTTTCCTTTCACTTTTCCCTGCATATTTCTTTCCTCGACTCCTCATGTTTCCTTGTAGCCTCAGTTCATAATCTCGTTTCCGATTCCCATGCTCCAGTCAAGTTACATTTCCTTTGCCTTTTCTTTATTCGTATTTTCATTATTTTTTTCTCGTCTAGGAATTGTTTCCCGTAAAACTTCCGTTCCTATCGCCTGTTTCTTTCTCTTTCTCGTCCAGCCAGCCTTGTCGTCCATCTTCTTTGTTTTTACTCTCACGGTAATAGAAACGTTCCTCACCTTCTTCCCTATCCCCCGAGAGGAAATGGTGGACTGCTGGAGAAGCGCTAGGCAAGCCTGTAGTCCATAGGGATCATGTTCAGATGAGCCTATGGGTACAAAGAGGATGAGGATGAGGAGACGGATGATGATGATGATGATGATGATGATGAGGAGGAGGAGGAGGAGGAGAGAGACGAGGACGACGACGAGGACGAGAAGTGAAGTTAAAAATACACACACACACACACACACACACACACACATACACAAATAAGACTCAGAAAACCTTATAAACACAACCCCCTCCTCGCATCTGATTCTGTGACCTACGTTTTGGCTTCAGTCTTTCTCTCCCTATTTCACTCTCTCGTAAAAGTCTTGCTCCCTGTCGAAACGCCTAAATTTACTGCATTGTCAAAGTGGTTTATGCATTGCGGTCTTTTGTTGGTCGGTCCCTCCAAAGTCAAACATCACAGGAGGTGGACGTGGTTTTGTGTGTGTGTGTGTGTGTGTGTGTGTGTGTGTGTGTGTGTGTGCTCTCTTCGTGTTTCGTCTATTTTATATATTTTGTGTGTGCCTTGTGTAACTAAAACTTTGTTTTTACGTTTGGCTTCTCGTGTGACTGAGGGTGGACTGCATAACAATAGCGCCCTTTATAGTTACGATTGCCTCTTCCTCAGTATAGCATATGTTTTTAGTTTATTTAGCTCTCTCTGGACGATTGTATAAGAGCTTCGAGGAAAATACTAGAACTAGAAAGATGACAGTAGATACAGCCTTGTGTACCAGATATCCTGCCCAAGTTTCATTAGCAGATATCTTGCCCAAGTTGAATAAAGTCGTCTGAAGTAAGAATAAGCTTGAAGAGACGTTGCTGTACTGAAAGTCGTTGGATATGCCTTGTTTTGTGTCTTTTCGTATGTGGCTGCGAGATAACAGACTCAAGTACAGTGTTTTATGGCAAGCGTTAATATGTCTCTCAGTGCTTTGCTCAAAGGACACACCACATCCCTCCACACAAACACCCACTCCTCTACATATCCAAACCTCCACACGTAGCCATACCTCCACCTACACCCCAACCTCATCTTCACACAGGTAGTTCCACCTCAACACACGTAGCCACACCTCCACTCATTCGTACACTATGACACCTTCACAAATGTCGATTCATCTACACATAGACATCCATAACTCGACACACAAAGTTCTGTTTCTATTTACATAGCCATACCTATACATTAATCTCTGAACACTTAAGGCAACATCGTCCCACACAGTACTGCAGATCCACCTTAGACATAAGCATATCTCCACACACACACACACACACACACACACACACACAGTAAGTAAGTAAGTATTTATTGACCACAATATCCAGTTACACATACAGGATTTCAAGCAACAGTAAACCTTAACATGATAAACAGTACATCAGATATTAGCAAACAATTATGGTCCACACAACAAGCGAAGTATTAAAGGATTGATCAGTGCATCTATATAGCCTTAATGAAAGATGGAAATCATCACACTTCTGATTAGAAATGTAACTACAATTTCACCAATCACGTCTTTTACGAAAAAAATTTCCCAGTGATATATCATGGTTAGAATAAGAGCATACAAAATGAATTAAATACACTTTAAATAACATAGGTTATGGTAAACATTATAGTACACACTAGCCAAAACAGGAAAGGACCTTATACACTATCTCCTCAATAGGAAACTGAGCATCGTCACCAATGATTTGACTCCAGGATGTAAAGTTATATCTTGTACGTATGTGCTGAGTCAGTGGACACACCTCCAGTACATGCAACTCTGTTTGCACAGCACCACATGGACAGAACCGCTCTGCTACCGGGAGACGTCCCCGTCCACGCCGATTCCAACGGCCCGTCTGAATAGCCAGATTATGACTACTCGCAGCCGACTAAATGCCATTCTGTGTACCTCACTTGTTTTACCACGACATTTATATATCTCGTGAACTGTTAAGGTAGGGTTCAACACATTATAAATTAGGCTTCTAGAAGATGTAGAGTTAGAAATTGATTGAATTAAAGATTCAATGCCGACT